>NW_007727111.1:5615-26298 GCF_000696425.1 Galeopterus variegatus | reverse complement strand
TATCCAACTTATTAAGATAATTTCCACCAAGATAAATAAAACAGCCTTATTTCAAGTTTTAGGTCTCACAATGTTCAATATATACAGTAAAACCTTCTCAAGAGCCAACTCCAAAGGCCGGCCCGTGGCTCACTTAGGAGAGTATAGGGCTGATAACCCCAAGGCCACAGGTTCGGATCCCTATATAGGGATGGCCAATTAGCTCACTTGGGAGAGTGTGGTGCTGACAACACCAAGTCAAGGGTTAAGATCCCCTAACTCCTAAAAAAAGAGCCAACTCCAAAGTCTTCCAGGGAGCCAGAGACTTTATAACACACTGTTTACAAAAGCAAGCATCTAGGTAGTCTTCACTGGGAAACTTCACTTTTAAAGAAACAATGAATGTTATTCATTCCATGAAATTTTCAAATTTAAATTCTGCTACTCTAGCAGTATTTAAACTGGCCAGTTAGTTAGCTCAGTTGGTTAGATAACACCAAGGTCAAGGGTTTAGATCCCCATACTGGCCAGCTGCCCAACCCCCCCCCCAAAAAAACTGCTACTCTAAAGTTAATTCATGCCTTTCTCTCTTATTCCTTCAATTCTTTAACACTACTTGTCATAACCTTTTCACTTATATTTAGCAACCCCAATATCAAAATTCATATCACCTAATATAAATGGGGGGAAAAAATGAGAGGCAGGATTTCCAAACTAAAAGTAAAGTAGGTTAATTATCTTAACAGTCCTCCCTCCCCCCTTTCTGGGCTAAACAGAAAAAAATTTAGCCAGTAAGATAATTACTCAGTATGGTTATGAGGGGAAGGGGAGTAGAAGATTAAATTCTATGTTATCAACTAATTATTTCAAATAGGAATGAAAGTCATAGCAGGAGTGGGGAGGTAGACTTCAGGCCTCGGTGTATACTACACTAAATTCCCTAGTTCTACTGTAGGGGACAAAAATGTATTAGGAAATGTTACTGGGAGAAAATTAATTTTCTTTCAAATAATATGTACCTGTGAAATCTTTTAGGGAAATTATCACATCATCTAAACCAACTCACTCTGGGCCAGTTTAACACAGAATTTATAACAGAACATTTAAACATCAGTATAAAATCTGTTCTTCCTGTGGTTATAGAAATACTATATTTTAATAAATGAGCCTGTATTAAAAAAATATACATTTTGACTCACATTAGAGATTTATGTATCATACATGGTAGCACAAATTTAAATTACTCCTCTTTAAGATTACAATGTTCTTTAATCCCAAACAAAATTGGTGATTACGGTACATGTACATAATCAAGGTTTTCCAAAAACATAGTCATCAGCCAGGCACTATCATTGTTTTGTCCAGTGATGAGACACTGACCATACTATTTCAATTTACAACAGTTAAAGTTATCATTTAGCCTCACTCTCTTTCTACAGGGATGGAGACAGTCCACTGGTTAAGAAGACAGGATGAAATCAGAGAGGCTTAGATTTGAATCCAGTTCTCTTATATAACTCGATATCTTGGGCAAATTTACCTATTCTCCTCCTCTACTGTAAAATCTCTGCCCTTTAGGATGATATGAAGATTAATAACAACAAAAGTTTAGATTTATCAAGTGTTTACTAGATGCCAGGCACTGTTCTAAGTGCTTTACATCAACCTATTTTTAAATCACTCTATGAGGCACCAGTATTATTCTCCTTGCTTTACAGATGAAGAAGCTAAGGTACTGAGAGAATTAGGTAACTCGCCCCAAATCACAAAGCTTTTACTTGGAGACACTAGGACTCATACTCACTTGAATCCAACCTCTTAACTACCAATGTACGTGCTATGTGAGATAATGTAGGTAAAGATCTCTGCACAGTTCTTTTCACACAGCAAGCATTCAATAAAGATGCACTACTGTGGTTAGTGAAAACTAGAGCCTTAAAAAAGAAAAAACAAAAAAACAAAAAAACACCTAGATCCTTACATGCTTCTCTACACATGCCACTCCAGTTATGGTCGCATAGGTGTCAGTAAAAAGGATAGAGACACATCTAGATAGGACAGTGAGGAAGAAGACAGGCTTCATGAGATAATTTTAGTAATTAAACATTAATTTTGCAAGTATAACTCCATCAAGTTATCAAAACTGATTGGAAAAGCAATTTTAATACTACAAACCATAGGGAAAAGCAAAAAAGACAAAAAAAAATTAAAGTACAGGAAATGAAGGACATGAGGACAAGAAAACACACACACACAAAGGGACACTACTGCCCTATTCTAATGGTCTCTGCACCCCAAAATGAATTAGAGCTTTCTCAAATGCTAAAACCTCTAGCAACATTAGAAGTGCTGTGACTTGACAGTCATCTTACTACAGGGTTACTGCCCTGCAGTAGCAGTCACCTTACTACCTAAACCCGGATACAAGCACATAAAACAAGTGGCTCAGGTCCCAACCCTTGCCACACTGCACCTATAAACTACCGTGGATCCTTAAAAAGGACACTAAACCAACTTCATTTTACAAACAAGAAACTAAAGCCCAAAAAAGGTTAGGTGACAGCCTAAGGTCAAGCAACTAGTATTAGAATCAGGACAAAAACTCAGATTTTCCTGAGTCATAGTCCAATAAATTTTCTTTCACTAAGCAGTAATTAAAGACATGAGGCTGGCCAATTAGCTCACTTGGGAGAGCGTGGTGCTGGTAACACCAAGGTCACAGGTTCGGATCCCTGTCCCACCTGGCTGCCAAAAACAAAAGACATAGTGTAGTGGGATGCTTCTAAAAAACATCCAGTCTCAACTAATTCCTAGCAGGATGACTTGGAAACCGATTTTATTCAAATTTTCTTCCCAAAGAAAATAATCATTTCTTCTCATCACCCCCAGTGCCCATATTACTTGAATGCCTTACTATTTGTTGAATAAACTAAGATCGTAGCTAGCACTCTCAAACCTTAAAATTACAAATAAAACTCCAAATCATTAAAGTAACTTAATTCATTCTGAAAAGCGTTTTTCTTTGTGGAATGTCTAGCCCATCAGGCCTACTTTTATTTCATAGCCTATTTAACAAAACCTTCACTAAAGTCTGAAGAGAATTTACTCTATACAATTATAACCATATATAACTTAAAATTCAAAGACAAGCATAAAAAGGCTTAAAAAGAATAAAAAAGCATAAAAAGAAAACAACTCACAAAATTTTCTGGCTTTGTGCTGAGCAAATCCTTCTCTGCCCCTGTGCAGTTTTAATAACTTAGACACTGTAGTGGATTGAATTATGTCCCCCCAAAACTACCTGAAGCTTGAATTGTGCCCCCCAAGTTTTATGTATTAGAAACTTAGCTCCCACTGTGACTGTTAAGAAGATGGGAAATCCTATAATGGTAATTCGAAAGTGGAGCCTTGAAGAGGTGATTAGATTGTAGGACCATGCAGTAGTGAATGGATTACAAATGGTGGTCAGGGGCATGGTCTTGGGGGCTTTAAAAGAAGAGAAGTCTGTCTATCTCTGTTCTCTCTTGCTCTCTCTGTTTCCACCATCTTGCAATGTGAAACCCCTGGGTCACTGTCGCCACCAGCAGATGGACTTTGGACATCTCAGCCTCAGAAACTGTAAGCAATAAACTTTGTTTTTCTTTATAAATCACCCAGTCTCAGGTATTCTGTTATAGCAATACGAAAAGGACTAATACAGATACTCTGTGTTAAGGCTACTTGGTACTATCAGTCCAAGTCAGTAGTAGTCACTTTCTAAAAGAAGCATGAAAAATCAAACAAACTTCGCAATCTGTACCCAAAACCAAACAGTACCAAAAAAATTATTTTGTCTTCAACATCTGTCTCTTACCTTGCAACTTAATAATTTTTTCCTTATTAACAATTGAAAAGGGCCGGCCCGTGGTTCACTCACTGGGTGAGCGTGGTGCTGAACAATGGGCCGGCCCGTGGCTCACTCGGGAGAGTGCGGTGCTGATAACACCAAGGCCCCGGGTTCGGATCCCATATAGGGATGGCCGGTTCGCTCACTGGCTGAGCGTGGTGCTGACAACACCAAGTCAAGGGTTAGGATCCCCTTACCGGTCATCTTTAAAAAAAAAAAAAAAAAAAAAATTGAAGGACCTGGGCAAATTAAGAGAGAGCAGATCCTGGCCTAATAAAAGGAAAGAGAGCCACAGGAAACTTCCCATTACAAAACAATAAGCACATATACATTTAACCATCAACGTATGAACCACTTCATGCTTTCAAGTCCCACTGCCAACAATATTTTATAGTCAATGAAAAAGCAGCAATGGAGAACAGTTATAGACTGATCAATTAAAATTACACATCAGGATTTGGGAAGTAAAGATGGCTAATTCAAATATAACAGTTGCTATATTTGACAAATCCGTCCTACCCACCCTCACCCTTCCAATACACACATGTAACACATTACTAATGTGTCTGTCCAAGGATGGCTATTTAGCTCACTTGGTTACAGTGCAGCCTTATAACACCAAGGTCAAGGTTTGGTTCCCCATACCAGCCAGCTGCCAAAAAATAAAGTGTCTGTCCGAGTTGTCCTTGCTTTTAGCAAGGAGGAAACATGCATGGATCTCATGTCTGTGAAATATCTGGACTAAGCATCAAGTGATGCTAAACAGCAAGCAGAGAAACCACTACATAAATTAATTATCAGGAAGGCTGCCATCCTGCCACCAGTCTCCATGTTTTCACTTTACAGAAGCACTAACCTAGAAGTATATATTCAGCTTTTTTTCTATACGTATCTTTCTTTTCAGTGATATGAAAAATGGCCAAAAGTTTATTTGGGCACGGGACTGAAGAAAGTCATTAGCATCAAAATCATTATTTTAACAGCTTTCAAGTTTTCTTCATAACTTTAAGAATCCAACAAAATTTAGGCTGGCCAGTTAGCTCAGTTGGTTATAGCATGGTATTGATAACACCAACGTACCAACACCAAGGTTTTGGATCCCCCGGCCAGCCACCAAAGAAAAAAAAGAATCCCACAAAATTCACTTAGCTTCATTATTCTTTAACTGTGTTTTACAGTTAGAGGACAGTTTACTGCAGGCCTTCAGATCAAGAAACCCAACAGGCCACAAAGGCATGGCAGAAAAGGCACAAGTTTGGATTTGGTCACTCCTTAGCTCTTTAACCCTGGCCAAATCCACATAACCTTTCTAAGTCTCAACTTCTATTTCAGTAAAATAAGCACAAAACACCCACTTACCTCAAAGGATAGTAGAGAGAATGAAAGGAGACAGGTACTGTGAAGAACCCAAAACCTAAGTGGTGCCAATAAATATTAGTTACAATCCCTGAAAGAAGGGTTGAGTGGAAAACTCTAGAGAATCCTTACTACATGAAAGAAGAGAAACACTTCCTTAAAGACTCCTTTGTAAGTGCCAGGCACTTTGTTAGGGTGCATTTTCATAACATCTTACTTAAATCTTAAGATGTTCTTTAAGTATGTCCATAAAAATAATAACAATGTAATAAAAAAGAAAGTAGTTTTTTATTTTTATTTTTTTAAAGATGACCGGTAAGGGGATCTTAAGCCTTGACTTCGTGTTGTCAGCACCACGCTCAGCCAGTGAGCGAACCGGCCATCCCTATATGGGATCCGAACCCGGGGCCTCAGTGTTATCAGCACCGCACTCTCCCGAGTGAGCCACAGGCCGGCCCCCAAAAAGAAAGTAGTTTTGAGAAAACTTTTTAAAAGATATTCTTTAAGTATTTCCCCCATTTCCCTGTCTTAAAGAGCTTAAATAACTAAGCAGGTCATCAGAAATGGTGAGTCCTACTTTGGATGCAGGTCTACCTGACTCCAAACACTAGGTAGGCTGTATACTGTGTGTCTTACATAGCAATTTTTAAAAATACATGCTGCTCTCAAACACTGGTTGCAACTGGAAAGTAAGAATTGAGCACATTTTTGTAAATGTGATAAACTCCAAAGTGAACACTGATTTTTAGATCTTCAGCCTACCATCATAATTAAGGTTCACTATCTAAAGCACCACAATTAATCATTTCAAGAACAGTTGTCCTTATACAGAAACCATTATTTACAAAATCCAGGTTAATATAGGAGAGTTAGTATATTTGTTCTTATTTATTTATTTATTTTGGGGTCCAGCTGGCCCATATGGGGATACGAACCCTTGACGGTGTTATAACACTGCATTCTAACCAATTGAGCTACCTGGACAGCCCACAAAATCAAGGTTATCAAAGGTAAGCCACAGTATAGGCCACCATGTGCACACACTATAACACGAACCTCAGCTCTGACCAACAACCAAAGCTACTGCTGAAGCTGTTCAAAGGGCCTTGGTGGCACTTGCACTAATTTAAGGATTAAGAATCTGCTGCATAAACACCACTTTCTACAGCAAACCCTTATAAAAGTCCAAGACAAACATGCCAGTAACAAACTTCACATTTCATTTGGATTAAGGGTCTAAATAATATACAATCTACAACTCTTAAATCACATAAAAATAATCTCTCATTAGTATTGCAAAAATTGTAAATCCTCACAAATTATAACAATTTCCAATCAGTTGACCAAACGTGAATCATTAACAAAAACTTTTAGCAGAAAACCTAAGGCTTCATTCTCCAATATTTCACAAGATGAAGATACAATACTTCTTATGATCCCATATTAAACCCTAAGGGCATTCCAAAAATTAAACTCCAGCAGAGGTATGCCCTAAACTTACAAAGCAGATAATTTATAATTTTAATACTCTTTTTAAGAAACACCTTTAAAAGTCTGATAAAAGCCTATCTCAAAAAATGCACACGAGGGCCGGCCCAGTGGCGCACTGCGTTAGTGCGCCGCTTGGGAAGCGCGGTGGCGCTCCCACCGAGGGTTCAGATCCCACATTCAGACTGGTTCCCGCTCGCTGGCTGAGCGAGGCACGGGAGCAGCGCCAAGGGTTGCGATCCCGTTGCCGGTCCCGGTCCGGTATGGGGGCAACACTGAGGGTTGCGATCCGTTGCCGGACACGGAAAAAGACAAAAAAAAAAAAAGCATTTTTTGGAGAATTTCAATAAAACCCACTCTCAATTGATAAAATTTTAAAAATAGTGGGAAAATGATAAAAATAATTAGCAGGCAATGAGGTACTTCACAAAAATACATACTACTACATAATATACACTTGGTACTTTAGACCTATGATTTTTAGATATCAACTTCTGAAAAAAATAATATGGAATAAGTAGTGATAATAACTTTTTTTGAGAACCCAACTATTATTGGTTCTAAAACCAGAGAGTCAAAAAATCCTCCTCCAAGCCTTTATAAAAAAGAAATTTTACAGTGCAGTGAATTATATGTTCGACCACATCCTTAGAGTAAATAAGCCGGTATGGGGGCAACACTGAGGGTTGCGATCCGTTGCCGGACACGGAAAAAGACAAAAAAAAAAAAAAAAAATGCACACATGAGGGCCCGCCCGTGGCTCACTCAGGAGAGTGCGGTGCTGATAACACCAAGGCCACGGGTTCGGATCCTAGGGGAAAAAAAAAAAAAGCACACATGCCCACACATAAAAAACTTTGCATGCTACTTAAGGTGCCCCATTAAAACTCACCCACAGCCCCTCTTATAGGAGATTCATCAACCCCATATAAAGACTCCTTACTTAGTAAGTTATTTACAGGTTTAAGAGATTTTTTCCCTAGATTTTAAAGCACAGTCCCTTGAGGAATTTACCCTGATCACTTTATAAAAACTGTATTTATCCACAACTTTACATCACCAAAAACACTTCTTCCAAGTCCTTTACATTTTTGCAATAGTTAAACAAACAAAAACTCTGGTATCCTTTACCCACTAATATTAAGAGCGCTTACAAGATGTTTGGCCCTGGACTAGGGGTGGCAGAAAGGAGAATTCCAAGATACTGTGAAGGCCAGTGACCTTGAGAAGTTTACAATCTATTTGTACAGCCTGTTCTATTTTGGGGGGGGTTTAAAAAAACCAAAAAACAAACAACTTCCTCTCAACAATTTACTGACCATTTTGAACAAATACAGGTTTGGCCTTTAAGCTGAAACCTTTAAATGGATAGGAAAGGAAATACTGTAGGAAAAACACCAAAAAATACATTAATAGAAATTAAAGAAGGAAAAACATGACCAAAGGACTAAATTTTCGAAGTAACATATCTCTAAAAATGCGTTTGATTTACTTACCTGTTATACCTAGCTTGAAAAGCTATGGCCTATTCTACAAGCTACATCAACTTGAGAATTGAGAATGAAAGACAACATTCAATTAGGTAGAATTACTAAACTGAACAGAATAATACAAAGAAGGCACAATCTCTATAAAAATTTTACCTAAAAAAAATTAAAAAGCGTTACTGCAAACTAGTAAGGAAGTAAAAAATTTAAGCAGCTAGAGAACACAAATAGATGGCAGCGTCTTACACACTTCCATTACCGTGCCCATGGCAGACATCACTAATCATACCACTTTTCCCCCCACTGAGCCTCATTTCTCTCAACATAATCTTCCAGTAGAAATCTGAGTGGGCATTATAAGCCAACCTATTTGTTGTCCTTGACAGCTCTTTTTCAAATACTGTTCAAGTAAACTAAATGAAGAACCAAAAAGTTATACACTTATTGTTCAATACACTTATAACAAACTTCATTTATTCTGAGTTGTTTCCCCAAACACAAAATACCGTTAAAAAGCTTTATTTTTTTTTCTTTTGTTAAAGAGAATAAAACATTATGGCCCATACAATCTTAACTAGGGAAAAACTTTTTTTTTTTTTTTTTTAAAGATGACCGGTAAGGGGATCTTAACCCTTGAGTTGGTGTTGTCAGCACCACGCTCACCCAGTGAGCAAACCGGCCATCCCTATATGGGATCCGAACCAGTGGCCTTGGTGTTATCAGCACCACACTCTCCCGAGTGAGCCACAGGCCGGCCCCGCTAGGAAAAACTTTTTTAAAAAAATATTTAAGAAAGGGCTGGCAAGTTAGCTCAATTGGTTAGACCAGGATGTAATAAACATCAAGGTCAAGGGTTTGGATCCCAGTACCAGCAAGCTGCCAAAAAAAAAAAAAATATATATATATATATATATATATATATTTAAAAAATTTATATATATTCTTAAGAAAAAAATTTTTTTAACTCTCCTATTAAAGAATTCTAGAAAACTAGTTAACTATATTTTGGGGCAACTCATTTTTAGGCCATTTGAATTAAGAAGTCAGAGACAGTCACTTCTTTCTTAGCATCATTAAAGTTAAAATCAGACAGGCCTATTCATTTAGGGATGAAAAAATAGGTAGTCTGAAAAAAGTTTAATACGTATATCTGTAAATCAAATAAGAGAAAGACACTAACTTTTTTCTTAAAGTTTAAGAGAAACATACACTAAATTATATGTGATTATTATAATCACTATAACCTATGTGAATATTTAAGATTGCTGTCACTTCCTTCCTAAAAGAAGGAAGAAGAGACTCCAGAATTGAGAGGTGAAAAGGGAAATAAGACTTTCCTGGAACTCTAGAATCACGTTATGGTTGGTGACACAGCATAAAGTAAACCAACAGGAAGGAGTGAAAATCTGGATTTAGGAAGTTGTACAAGAGTACTACGATATAAGTGAGAAAGAATTATTTCCTCGATAACTCAAGTCTAACAAAGAAAAATATCTAATATTCTATGAAGAAACCAGGAGGCTCCAGCTTCCTAGACTTAATAGCAGAATTCAAGTATCATATACAAAGGAGTCTTCAAAAAATTCACGGAAAGATTCATATTAATTCCACTTTTAATTCCATTTTTCCATGAACTTTTAAAAGTATCCTCTTACCCACAGGCAGATGAAAACACAATCTAAAGAATATAAACATCATCAAAAAAAAAAGGCATTTTCCTCATTCTAACTCTAACCTCAATTTGTACTAATACTAACAATAATTAAGTTGCTTTGAGAAACCACCAGCCAGTGCCCATAGGAAAAACTAAGTATATTTTTTTATTAATTTTTGGTTTTAATTGTACACGTACCTGGGGTACAGTATGTTGTTTCACTAAGCATATTTTAAAATACCCTTTTAGTTAAGTTCCTTCAGCAGAAGTTGATAAGCAGGCATGACTTCAAAATATACATATATGACACATTGCAGACCATATCCATTCTAAGTATTAGAGAGTTCGAAAAAGCTTCTGCACTCCTTTTACTCTTACAGTAAGTACAAAAGTAAAACAAACATTCTTGCCCATGACCTTTTTTCTCCCTAAAACGGGAGAGAAAACTGAGCTATCTGTAAAGACTTGAGATACTCGCAAAGAGTATATAAAACCACCTAAAACTACATTTGCATCCAACTGTCACAGTTGGCACATTTTCACTTGGACAGGTAACTCACTAAAAATAAATTTTAAATGTGCGTACATGCCAGACTGCATAGAGAGAATAAAAATAGAAGATCGACTCTGTTCATTAAGGTAAACTATTATGAGTAAATAGACACGACATCAGTAAAGAGTTTATATCTGGGCAGTTAATGCTGGAAAGTGTTCTAGGAGCAAAGTAACGCTCATTTTACCTTGTGTTTACAGGAAACCTTTTTTCTGAGTGGCTTCAACTCATTACCAGTACTGAGTTAAGAAAAAGAGCGCACTTATTACTATTTGATAAATGGGGGAGAAAATCTTAAGAATTATCAAAGTCCTTCAGAGAGCCAATTAACGGAAACCACTGACAAGAATTAAAGGGAGATAGATCAGGAACCCATTTCTTTTCCTTTTCCCCGGTCAGGAAAAACAAGCGACCCATCTGCGCACACCCACACCCAGCACCCAGCCTTGGCAAATGATTAACCACAAGCGACGACTGGAGCCCACACTAGTCTCTTACCTCCTGGATGCGCTTCCTGGCCCCAAATTCTTGGATTCTCCACTAACACCCCTGAGACAGAATTTAAAATAGGAAAGGAAGGTGTCTGAAGACAACTAGTAGATCCAAAACGAAATAAAATGAAAATTCAGTCATGTCCTGTGAGTGTGAACGTTCACGTTTCAGTTCATCGGTGTTTTTTATTGCTTCAGATTTCATCATTGTGTACTGTTCTGTGAACCTTGTTTTAAAGTTGCTGGGCTTTAAGCTCTTTCGGTGTTGTATTCAGTTATCAGAGTTCCCAGAATAATGCACTACAAAAAAATCATCTCTGAGTGCCCCATGCCGTCCAGCCACCAAAAAAATCAGTTCAATCTGAAGAAATCTGCTATCCATAGTAAACTGTGATGAAATTGCCTAGTAGGTTTGGAAATCCAGTTTATATTGGCGTTCTCTTTCCTATTAATGTTCAAATCACAGCGCAGGTATTCTATACCACGGTAAAGTGCAATGGAATTATTTGTTCTTTTACTTATATCCACATTTCTAAAGTATATGCAAAGACGTTTGGGTTAACCTTGCACTGTCAGCTACACTTAGTTCAGTATTGACCTGACATCTAAATAAACAGCCAAAAGTTTTCCGCCCTATCACTTGGTGGACATTTTGGACCTACAGATTTGCTTTGACACCTTATGCCTTTCCAATGCCCTCAAAAAAGATACTCTAGGCAGGATGAGCAAAATGGAAAAAAGACTTTGGTTTTTAACCTTTTTACAGTTCTTTATATGGAACCAGAAATTTTCAAAGCCTGTAGTGAGCTTGTGTCGACTTTCAAATGCAAATCAAAGACATACCTTTTTGGGGGCCGGCCCGTGGCTCACTCGGGAGAGTGTGGTGCTGATAACACCAAGGCCATGTGTTCGGATCCCATATAGGGATGGCCGGTTGGCTCACTTGGGGGAGCGTGGTGCTGACAACACCAAGTCAAGGGTTAAGATCCCCTTACCGGTCATCTTAGAAAAAAAAAAAAAAAAAAAAAAAAAAAAGACATACCTTTTTTTGAAGGCAGGAAGAAAGAGAAAACCCATTGCAAATTGGAGTCACTACAATAGCAAAGAATAGCACATTATAGAGCCATTTTCCTTCTTTTCTCCCCAAAAGTAACTGCTAAAAACTTTCTGGATAAAAAGTTACATGATCACTAGCTCTGTTCTTTCAATAATTTATATATGGGTATGAATATGAGAATGAGTGTTAAAAAAATATGTTTGTAAAAAGATTTTACTTACTTGGGCTGGCCAGTTAGATCACTTGATTAGAGCACAGTGCTGAGAACACAAGTTCAAAGGTTTGGATCCCCTTACCTGCCAACTGCCCAAAAGAAAGTTTTTTTAAATTTACATATATGTTAAAATTATTCTGCTTATCCACAGATACAAAATTACATTTTATCACAATAGTGCTGGAGAAAATTGGTTCATGGTTACACAGATGGTATTTACCCCAATACACTGGCCACTGTGTTTTGTCAAAAGAGAAGTTTCAATGTTTCTTGTTTCCTCTAAGTAATTGTTATAATAGACATGAAAAGAAACCAAAATTCCCATGACAGGTTGCTGTAGTGCTCTACAATTCTTTATTTAGGTCTGTATCTGATTGTCAAGCGAGATCTCTAATTGTATAAATTACTTCCTGGGAATAAGTAAAGCCACAGAAAAACCACATACACAATAGAAGTCTTAAAAGGGCTTGAAAACTATTATCTGCTTGAAGTTTTTTAAACTCTTGGGAATTATTGGGTAATCTGGGAAGAGCTTTAACTCTTAGGCCTTTTAATAAAAACTATAATAGTTAACATAGTGATTTTCAAATTACATAGCATAGCATTTACCTGCACTTGTTCATTTTATCCTCACAATAGCCATGTAGGTATGAAAGGAATAAGTATCTTTAATTCTATGTATAAGAGTTTCTAGCTAATGACTACAAAGAAAATATATATGCGGGAATACCATTTCTGATTAGTTGGGTTACACATTCTGGGTTGGGAGCAGGGAATGACCTGAGTTCAGGGGCCTGATTCCAAATCCATTGGTGTCCCGGTTAGATTCCTTCAGAAGCAGACACTGAAAAAAGTTAGGAATGCAAAAGTTTATGGGAAGTAATACCTGTGAAAGAAAAGGGGCAGAAGCAGAATTGGGCAGGTTAATTCAACAGTGAGTACCAGGGCAAAGATTGTCTCTTAAAGAAGTTCCCCACTGGGTGGAAATGGTTAGGCCTTTCTCAGTCATTGGCTGGGGACCACCATGACAAAAGCATAAGATGAAAACCTGAAGCTGATTCTGAAGACTAACAGTTGGGGACTGTCAACTTAACACATTCCCTGCAGCTGAAGAGTGAGTCCTTTCTTGAAGGAGGATCTGATTGACACATCTCCACATCCACCACAACTTACCTTTTGTGCCACTTGGATCCACTTCATAAAAACATTTGAGGAGCAGCTCCTCCAGGACTCTGGTAGGTCCCTCTCCCTGAGGAGAAACTTAGAAGAGGGAGGTTAGCAGGATGAACTACAGTCCCCATGGCCACAGTTGATCCCATACCACAACTGGTACTCATCCTCTCTTCCTCCACTTTCAATTCCAAAGTCCTCTGGCCCTCTCATGGCCTCAGTGCCTCACCTGGTGGTGTGTCCCGAACCTTCATTCCTGTTGGGTCTGAACCCTGATAACTTTACCCATGTATAGCTTTCATCACTACATTACTGTATTTGTCACAATTAGTGAAGTGTGCCAAGAGGCACCCAAGTAGGTCACTTGAGTTCCATATACATTCCTTCCTATTCCCATCATGTAACAGCAAATCTACCTTATCCTGCTGATCAGAGTCAATTATCCCTGACAAGGTGGTGACTCTTCTCACCTACTGGTCCCTGACCACAGAAAACCCAAAGTGTCCAAGTGGAAGCTGTAGCCTGTAGTTCAATGGGATCTTTACTATGTCCCCTGAGAAGAATGCACCCATGTTGGGGATCAGGACCCCTAATCCTGCAGGATCCACAGCTGTGGTGATCTCCTGCAGGTCACTGAGAGTGACGGTAAGTGAGGCCACTCTTGCTTCCTCTTTTTAGATCCCAGACCATGTATTCCTCCTGTTGGGGACATAGTGCCATATAAATGTCTGTAATTCGATGTCTATACCATATCTTGGAAGATGGTATCCCCATCCTTGCAGGGTATTGCCTCTGAGCTGGTGCTTCAGTTGTACCTTCAGCACACCATGCCAATACTAAAGTATTTAGCCAGTAGATTTTAGATAATGCAGTATGTGAGGGCCGGCCTGTGGCTCACTTGGGAGAGTGTGGTGCTGATAACACCAAGGCCACGGGTTCAGATCACTATATAGGGATGGCCGGTTCGCTCACTTGGGAGAGCCTGGTGCTGATAACACCAAGTCAAGGGTTAAGATCCCCTTGCCAGTGATCTTTATAAAAAAAAAAAAGATAAGGCAGTATGTAGTATAACAAATGGATCTATAAAGTGGGTTCCCTGTTGTATACTATGTTGTTTTGTCTTTAGATCAAGCTTTTTGAAAGTGGCTTGATAGTGGTGCTGGCTGAGGCCCTGAAGGCAGGAAAGGCAAATTCATACCCAAATTAAATATCTACTTCTGCGAGAAAAACACTGGCCCTTCCAGGATGAAAATGGTCCCATGTAGTCCATTTGTTATTAAGTTATTTTTTGGTCTCCTCAAGGAACAGTGCCATTTTGGGGGCTCAGCATTAGCATCTGTTGCTGGCAGGTTGAACATTCAAAGTGGGCAATTGGTAAGTGGGAGTCCATGGTTTTCAACCCACAGCTTTCAAACTTCCATCTCTGCTACCATGGCCTTGCCATCTGTTTGCCTATCCTGCCAGTGAACATCAACTGGTTGAGTTATTTTGTCCACATGGGAGTTCGATACCCATGCCAGAAGAGTGCTTTCTGGTAGGTATTAACATATGATACACAAATCTTCACACTTTGTGCCCACTCTCATATGCCCATCTACATGTTTCTTCTCTAAACCTCTTTGTCTCTGATATTCTAATTTTTCTTATTCCAGGCCCCTGACCATTCTCCACTGTCCATGAATCCATATACATGTTGACTTCAGGCCATTTCTCCTTTCACACGAAGTGGATGATCAGGTGCACATCCTGATACTCTGCCCATTGGGAAGATTTGTCTTTCACACAGTGTCTCATCACTATCTTTTGCAGTCACCCCTGAATAAGGCTGTAATGCAGACAGCATCTACTCTTGGTTTTCGCCCACATATGGAATCAACCCATCCATATACCAAGTTAGGAGTTCTTCCTCCTCTTTTAGCTGGCTGGATAGGAGTCCCATATGGCCATGGTGTGAGCTGAAGAGAAACACAGCTACATAGCGGATACCATGATGGGACATGGTGGATGTCATGGGTTCTGGACCCGCTGCTCATGCTATGTACTTGTGTCATCTCTTCCTGCTCATGTTCAGTACCCTTTCCATCCTATGATGGGTTGCTACTGAGCCCACCTAATTTTATGACTTGTTCCCGACTCATGATGGGTAGTTCCAGACTCATGGTCACTTGGTATCCCAAGGTCAAGTGTTCCAACTCTATCAGGGCCCATTGGCATTCTATTTTTTGAAAGGTGTGTAATCCTCTGCTGCAGATCATAAGACCTTGCTCCATAATCCCAGGAGTCTGGGTTATGCTTCTTCCACTGGGGCTTGCCATAAACTTCACACCACATCTTTTCCTACTATTGATATCTTGATACCATAGAGAATGCTGGGAACTCTGTAGGGTTTATTTCCCTCTCTCTAGAGGGCATGTGCCTTACCAAGGACTCCAGCATGCTAGCATCTTCTTACTCATCTTGCCAGATCAGCATGATGTCATCAATGTAACAAATCAATGTTATATTCTGCGATATGTCCAGATGGTCCAGATGTCTTCAGGCTATATGATGACAGGTGGTAGGAGAGTTAACACGGCCCTGGAGCAAACTGTCTCTGATCTTCTTTCCTGGCTGAGATAGAAGAGAATACATTTGCCAAATAAATGGTTACATACTAAATGCCACAGACTGTATTATATGCTCTAACAAAGAAACTACATCTGACTAAGCACTTGTGATCAGGGCTATTTCTCGATTGAGCTAGCACTAGTCTCCAGGATCCATCTGGTTCTGCAAGGAACAGACCAGCTAATTAAAGAGTGAGATGACAGAGACCACCATGCCTGCATCTTTAAGAGTTGCACTAATTTCTGCCATTCCTCTCCAGGGTTATACTCTTTTTGATTCACTATCTTGATGAGAGGGGGGCAGTTACAGAGGCAATTACTTAGCCTCCCCCAATATGATGGCTCTCACCAACAGGTCCAATGGGTGTGTTACTCTAATTGCCACACATGGCAATCCCAATATATATTTGCAGACCAGGGAAATGACCACCAGGTGATTTCACAGACCCACTGGACTCACTTTAGCCAAGACTCCTTTATTATTTGGCCCCTGTATGCCCCTGCTGAAACACAGAGCCTATGATGAAGATTTGGGTTATTGAGTATCAGTGTCAACTTGTACCTTGTTTCCAACAGTCCTTGAAATGTCTGAGTATTCCCCTTACCTCAGTGAACAGTCACTCAAGTATATGGCTGTAGATCCCAGGCTGAGTAGCCCTAGCAGCAAGTTTTCACCACACTTGGGGTCCTAGCCTGGATGTTAAACTCATGAGTGACCTCAAGTCAATAACCAATGTTAATTATCCACAGCTTTTCATTATCAGTCTATAGGATGATAATATAAGTTCATAACAACCCTCCAATTCCATTATCCTTATATTTATCATTCCCCTTACATTTTAAATGCTTAAATCATTGTACCAGCCAGTGCATTCCTGTCCACAGGTGCATTGTCCTAACTCACCACCAGTGAAAATTTTAGAAATGGGACAATTATCTTTTGCTAGGGGCTTTCTGTGCTCTACCCATCAGCCAGAATGGGGCGCTTATTGCTAGCCACATGGTGAGTTACCCAGCCCCCAAACTCCATCTTACTGCCTGCTTCCTTGGACTACTTCTGGCACCAATTGTGTCAGCTGGGCTCTCTGAGAAGTAGGCTCTGAGATGGAATAAGGAGTGTATGAGGTTTATGGAGAGGAACACTAATGAAAGAAAAAGGGAGGAGGCAGGACTAGGCAGCAGGAGTGAGCAGACTGTGGTACAGACCTGACAAGGTCTCTGCCAGCCCAACAGGGAGCCATGGAACAGTAATTGTTAGAGGAGGGGTGACTTGGGTGGAAATGGCTAATCCCTGGTACTCCTGCCTTGCTCAGTCATTGCATGGGGGCCACCCCAAGAAGAATATGATCTCACCTATTATTGTCGCAGTTGATCATGGGCTGGGTGTCACTTTAAGAAAGCGTGTGACCTCAGCTCAACAACAGTTGAGGTAAACCCTGAGGGTGCTATGAGCTGGGGTGCTGTCAGCTCACCACATTCCTTGCAGCTGGGTAGCAAGTACGAGTACTTCGGTTTTTTATTTTTATTTTTTGTTGTTTTAATTTTTATATTTAGTTACGGGTTCTTTCTTTTTTTCTTTTTTTTTTTTTTTTGTCTTTTTCCGTGTCCGGCAACGGATCGCAACCCTCAGTGTCGCCCCCGTACCGGACCGGGACCGGCAACGGGATCGCAACCCTCGGCGCTGCCCCTGCGCCTCGCTCAGCCAGTGAACGGGAACTGGTCTGTATGTGGGATCCGAACCCTCGGCGGGAGCGCCTCCGCGCTTCCCAAGCGGCGCACTAGCGCAGTGCGCCACCGGGCCGGGCCCCATGGGTACTTTCTTGAAGGGGGATCTGACTGGTACATGTCATGTCTGTCATGACTACCCTTTTTAGTATTTTATATTATGTCAATTATGGCCAATTATCCTTATTTCATAACCCTCAAGAAGTGAGAGTGAGGAAAAAAAAGAAATGAAGCCAGGAAAGGTGCGAAGCTCTGTGAAGTGGCGCCTGATGGCACTGGCTCTGCTTGTGAGACAGTGGATCACTCAGCATGTGCTCTCCCTTAGCCAGAGGAGCTTCTCCCGACACGATGCAGGGAACAATTGTACTCCATGAAGTAAATGGAACAGAGAAAGGAGGGGATACATCTGCCTAGCTCCTTCCCATCTCTCCTTTCCCCAAAGCCAAGTTTCACTCTATGGGGAGGTCACACTTCCTGATTGCATCTTCCAGCCCTTCCAGAGGCCCAAGTCTGTGCCCCGCATGTGGCCCTACAACCATCCTGGAGGAAATGGAGGGCAACTCAGCAGAGAGGTTCAACAGGTGGGGCATGTGGGGACGGGGAGGTGGGATGCAGGCAGTGCCTTCCGGGAGAAAAGCAATCAAGGAGAGCTGAGAGGATGAACGCGGTCTGATAAAATCTTATTTTAACATTGGACAGTGTCTAGGAGTACCGTGCTTAATTAAGGACTTTACTATTTCTTTTTTATTTTATTTTATTCTTATTTTTACTGAATCATAATGGATTATACGTATTTTGGGGTTCAACTTTGACATGTGTTGATCAAATCAATATTACTAGTATATATATTGTTACATATCATATTTACTATTTCTTTAAAGCTCAAAAAAAAATCTTTTTTTCTTGGCAGCTGGCCGGTCGAGGAATCCAAGCCCCATGACCTTGGAAAAATCTTTCTTAAGTATTATTACAAAAGCAACATATGTTCACTGTAGACAAATTTAAACTACAGGGCTGGCTGGTTAGCTCAGTTGGTTAGTGTACAGTGTTACAACACCAAGGTGAAGGGTTCAGATCTGGCTAGCAATCAAAAAAATAAATAAATAAATTTAAACTACAGATAAACCAAAATGAGAAGCTTTACATAATACTTAGAAATAACCACTTTTAAATCATTGATATATGGGGCCGGCCTGTGGCTCACTCGGTAGAGTGCGGTGCTGATAACACCAAGGCCCCGGGTTTGGATCCCATATAGGGATGGCCGGTTTGCTCACTGGCTGAGCATGGTGCTGACAACACCAACCCAAGGGTTAAGATCCCCTTACCGGTCATCTTTTAAAAAAAAAAAAATAAAATAAAATAAAACATTGATATGTACCTTCTTGTACCTTTTTCTTTTTTTTTTTTTTTAAAGGTGACCGGTAAGGGGATCTTTTTTTTAAAAAAAAAAAGATGACCGGTAAGGGGATCCTAACCTTTGTCCTGGTGTTGTCAGCACCACGCTCAGCCAGCGAGCTAACCGGCCACCCCTATATGGGATCCGAACCCAGGGCCTTGGTGTTATCACCACCGCACTCTCCCGAGTGAGCCACGGGCAGGTCTGGTAAGGGGATCTTAACCCTTGACTTGGTGATATCAGCACCACGCTCACCCAGTGAGCCAACCGGTCATCCCTATATAGGGATCCGAACCCGTGGCCTTGGTGTTATCAGCACCACACTCTCCCAAGTGAGCCACAGGCCAGTCCTTTGTACCTTTTTTTATGCTTATTTACAAAAATGAGATTCCATTGTGAATATTAACCTATAAACTATTTTTTTCACTTAATAATGTGTCTTGAACATGTTAATATTCATCTTTAATATTTTTTAAAAATTTTATTGTGTTTTTACACAATTATCTATCTTACTAATCTCTTCAGGAGAACATTTAAGGTGTCTTCACTTATATCCTTGTAGCTAAATCTTTGAGCACATTCTTAATTATCTCTCTGTTCATTCTTAATGTCCTATCTAGGGAATCCTTTGAAATCCATAGTTAACCATTGTGTTAGTTAAGATCCTTTAAAGGCTGGCCAGTGCTGATAACATGAAAGTTAAGGGTTTGGAACCCCATACCAGCCAGCAAAAAAAACATTAAGATCCTTCAGGAAGAGATACCAAAATGTTCAGGAGACATCTGGGAAAAACACCTGTGAGGATATTAGAAGGAAGGCAGAGAAAGGGAGAGCTGGTGGCTTGTGATGCTGGCCTGGCCTGAGAAGGAGAGAGAGAAGTTGCAGTAGAAAACATCATAATGTGTAGTACAGTCCAAACGAGTTTTCACTAGGCCAGTGGGGAGTCTCAAGCCAAAGTTACACTCAGAAGAGTTTCATGTCTCGTAGGAATAGGACTGCCTCAGACTCCCTGCCACACTCAGTCATTGGCTGGAAGCAGCCTGGGCCCTCAGTCTGCTCAGAGATCTGAGAGGCACATTCCCATGGCTGCCACAGACACCATCTGTGCTTTAAAAATAGTTGGTACTATTTATTCATTGATTCATGACACATTGACGACACAACATGAACACGGATGTGGTGCTCACATTCTAGGAACTGACATTAGTTTGAATGGATTATCACAATTCCTTTCTCAGAAATTAGAAATAGACAAATTTTAGGCCTGCCCATGGCTCACTCGGGAGAGTGTGGTGCTGATAACACCAAGGCCACGGGTTCAGATCCCATATAGGGATGGCTGGTTAGCTCACTGGGTAAGCATGGTACTGACAACACCAAGTCAAGGGTTAAGATCCCCTTACCAGTCATCTTTAAAAAAAAAAAAAAAAGAAAGAAATAGACAAATTTCCAGAATGTACTGAGGCAGATATTCAGGGTATGACTTTATTATTTTGTTTAAAATGATTTTTGAGAGTCTAAGCTAAATTGTAAGCTGAATACTAAATGGGGTTTGGGTCCTTATCATTGTTTTTTTTTTTTTTTTTTTTTTTTTTTTTTTTTTTTTTTTTTTTTTTTC
>NW_007727111.1:0-4632 GCF_000696425.1 Galeopterus variegatus | reverse complement strand
GCCCCCCCCGGTGTGGCCCCCGCGCCTCGCTCAGCCAGTGAGCGGGAACCGGTCTGTATGTGGGATCCGAACCCTCGGGCGGGAGCGCCGCCGCACTTCCCAAGTGGCGCACTATCCAGTGCGCCACCGGGCCGGCCCATGGGTCCTTATCATTGTGTAGTACCTATTCCTTTACTCATTTTACCTGAAAATCTGGATATGAGTTCAACTTAATAAATTAAAGTCTGGAACCTGAAACAATAGCTGCATTTCTAAAAAAATGTTTCTGAGAGAGAGAATAATATACACATCCCCAAGTACACACTTTTCCTTACTTTCCAATTATTATATCTCTTATTTTATATATATAGTTTTGTTTTAGTTTTCTATGGCTGCTGTAACAGATTACCACAATTTAATGACTTAAATGACAAACATTATCTTAAAGTTCTGGAGGTCAGAAATCTGAAATAAGTCTCATTGGGCTAAAGCCAAGGTGTCGGGCTGGTCTGTGGCTCACTCGGTAGAGTGTGGTGCAGATAACACCAAGGCCACAGGTTCGGATCCCATATAGGGATGGCCGGTTTGCTCACTGGATGAGCGTGGTGCTGACAACACCAAGTCAAGGGTTAAGATCCCCTTACCGGTCATCTTTTTTAAAATAAAAAAATAAAAAAATAGGGCCGGCCCGGTGGCACACTGCTACAGTGCGCCGCTTGGGAGCGGGCGGCGGCGCTCCCGCCGAGGGTTCGGATCCCACATACAGACCGGCCGCTCACTGGCTGAGCGAGGTGCGGGCGCAACACCGAGGGTTGCGATCCCGTTGCCGGTCCTGGTCCGGTACGGGCGTGACACTGAGGGTTGCGATCCATTGTCAGTCACGAAAAAAGACAAAAAAGGAAAAAAAATAAAATAAAATAAAATAAAAATAAAATAAATAAAAAAATAAAAAAATAAAGCCAAGGTGTCTTCAGGGCTGCATTCCTTCTGGAGGCTCTAGAGCAGAATCCACTTCCTTGCCCTTTCTAGCTTTTAGATGCCCACATTCCTGAGCTTGTGGCCTCCTTCCTCCATCTTCTAAGCCAGCAGCAATGGGTCAAACACTTCCTCCCTTGACACATCACAGTTTTTCTCAGGGACAGATCCTACTTCTGTTGTCACATCTCTTGCTCTGATTCTCGACTCTGGCCTCTCTTCCATTTTTAAGAACTCTTGTGATTGCATTGGGCTCACCTGGATAATCCAGAATAACCCAATGTCCGCTGATTAGCAATCTTAATGCCACCTATAACCTTCCTTCTCCTCTATCCCCTTTGCTTATGTAACTTCACATACTGGTATTCCCACGTTTTAGAAATTAGCACATGTGGGGCCGGCCCGTGGCTCATTCGGGAGAGTGCGGTGCTGATAACACCAAGGTCACAGGTTCCCCATATAGGGAAGGCTGGTTGCTAGCTTGGGCGAGTGTGTCAAGGGTTAAGATCCCCTTACTGGTCATTTTAAAAAAAAAAAAATTTCCATGCAGTCATTAAAACAAAATTAATTACAGCTACATGCATTAAAATTGATATATTTCAGAAGCATTGTTAAATGAAAAAAGAAGTTCAAGTGTGACATATACATCATAATGCCATCTCAATTTTTATTCATTCGTTTATTTATTTTGGTAGCTGGCTAGTATGGGAATCCAAACCCGTGATCTTAAGTGTTATAAGGCTGCACTCTAACCAGCTGAGCTAACTAGCCAGTCCCAATTTCAATTTTTGAATAAACAGAATGATATTCTATATTATTTATGGGTCTGTACTTATGTAGTAAAAATATTTTTAAATGCAAGAGCAGGACACACATGAAGATCCAAATAGCTTTTGCTCTAAGGAGAGAGGAAGATAAATAGGATTGGGGAGGGATACAAGGAGGGTTTCTAGATATTCACACTGGCTTAATCTAGACATTGAATACCTGGGTATTTATTACCTTACTCTTTGTGCTTCTTGGTATGTTTGGGATAGTTCATATTTTTAAAGAAATTAAGCCCTCCATTCCAACTGGTCTTTCCCTCTGGTTATAATGAAAGTAACCACATAAGTATATCCCATCCCTTAGTTGGCATGAAAAAGAAAGGAAAGGATGTCCTCCATCAATCTGCCATTGCATTTTTTCCTGGCATACTCTTTGCTGCACCCATTTTTTCAAAACACTGATTTGATGTCATTGATTAAAAACTACTCCTCCAATTCTATACTCACAGTTATTTTTATCTTTTTATGTTTATTTTTTATTTTTTTTTTAAAGATGACCGGTAAGGGGATCTTAACTCTTGACTTGGTGTTGTCAGCACCACACTCTCCCAAGTGAGCTAACCAGCCATCCCTATATAGGGATCCGAACCCCTGGCCTCTGTGTTATCAGCACCACACTCTCCTAAGTGAGCCATGGGCTGGCCCTCCAGTTATTTTTATGGGTGTTAATCTCCATTACTACAGTGGGAGAAGAACACTGGAGTACTCAGGCACAGGAGGGGAAAAAAATAAGCCTGGTAGTTAATCTAGTTACAGCTAAGTCCTAGATTCTCCCCCTCATTAAAAAAAAATGCAGATTTTAAGCAACTTTATGGAGAAAGGATATTAGGCTTATAACTATTTCTATCCCTCCATTTTACTGTCTAATCTTTGTTAATTCACATCTCTGTTGTGCATAGCTGCCATCCCTACCTAAGGATTTTGTTGTCTTTTTATTAAACCTCAGTCACCATTTCCACATGTCCATGTAGTACATGCACTAGTCAGTGTTCTATAGTTTTCTATATTTTTTTGTTTTGTTTTTGGCAGCTGGCCAGTACAGGGATCCAAACCCTTGACCTTGGTGTTATAACACTGTGCTCTAACCAACTGAGCTAACCTGCCAGGTAACCTGCCTCCATAGTTTTCTATCTTGATAATATACCAGTTACTTAGCCTTACCTCTATTGTTGAGCTTTTGAGACTTTTCTAATTTTCCAGTATTATAAATAGCATTTTTTTTTTAAAAAGATGACCGGTAAGGGGATCTTAACCCTTGACTTGGTGTGCGAACCGGCCATCCCTATGTGGGATCCGAACCCGGGGCCTTGGTGTTATCAGCACCGCACTCTCCCGAGTGAGCCACGGGCCGGCCCTAAATAGCATTTTTATGACCATCTTTGTGCAAACTACTTCTTTTCTTTTTGGTCATTTCCTTGAAGTATAATCCTAAAGTGGAATTAGTAGGCCAAAGGGTATGAATAATTTTATGACTATAAGTCCATTCCAATATTGCATCAATTTACCTTAGACCAACAATATTGGGTTTGCTCATTTTAATATATTTTTTTAAATTTAAAAGATATATAAAGACTATTAAAAGTTACTTAATTCAAAATTCTCTCACAGGCTTCTTTATGTTTTGTCTAATTATGAAAAGTAATACTCTCTTCCTGTGAAAAATAAAGTAAAGTAAATGCCCTCTTAACCTCCACCCTCAGAAATTAACACATTGCTTACATCCTTCACAGTATTTCATATGCAGGCAATAGTTTCATTCTATGAGACCACAGGCACTGAAAGGACGACAGGACCTGAGCTGACAGTTCACCGGAGAAGTTCAGCTTTATTCGGGGAGAAGCATACATTTATATAGAGCCAGGTTCTGGGAGAGGGTGGTTAGTACACGGGGCAGTAGTTGATTGGCCAGGGGCGGGTAATGATTTCTGATAGGCTGCACCTTGGCGCCGGCGAGACTGTTAGGACCCGGAAGAGAAAAGCGCCATGTTTTAGGGAGTGCCTCCTTTGGGGTCTTCTATGGGGCCTTACATTCCTCCCTTTTTCCTCTATTGGGGATAAGGTCGTTGAGGTCTCCGAACTACTTCCTGCTGGAGGGGGGTGTCGTGGGAGGAGGAAACAGGGAGGAGAAAGAAACCCCCATTATACCCCAAAGGAGAGTGGTGAACAGGGTGATTTCAAGGGGAGAGAAATCCGTGAAAGTTCCTTGGAGCCATAGGTCAGCCATCTGCTGTGTCCAATGGGCGTAGGAGGTTCAGGTTGTGGGGAAGATCATCCATGCAGCTAGAGTGGTCAGGAACAAGTGCCACCAGTGACATAGATCCATTTCAGCAAGATGTCAGGTGTTCTATTGAGGAGCAGGAAGGTCTTCCGTGGCCAGCAGCTGGTAATTTCTAAGTAAAGGCTGGTTAAAAGCTTGGTTAGAAATTTTACTTATTTGAATAATGCAGGGTAAATAATAGTTAGAGGTCCTATGACAGGCCATATCCAGGTTAGGAGAGGATTGTGGAAAAAGGAAGAAAAGGGGTTAGAGTTGGATGTGGGCCAGAGGCTAGAGGCCAGATCAGTGAGTTTGATGACGTTAGTTTCGAATAAGCCTGATTCATTGATGTAATAACAACATTCTTCCCTGAGGAAGATGCATGTGCCTCCCTTCTCTGCGGTAAGAAGGTCTAAAGCTCAGCGGTTTTGGAGAGTTACCTTGGGTAGGGAGGTGACCTGTTTTTGTAGGAATGAAAGGGACTCAGCGGTGGAGGTCAAGGCTTGTTCAAGTCTATCTTTAACTGCCCATACAGTATGCCCTAGGGCCCCTCCCGACAATCCAAATAATAAAGAAAGTAGAAAGAGGTTTAGG
>NW_007727110.1:475917-476856 GCF_000696425.1 Galeopterus variegatus | reverse complement strand
TGATTTGTGGGAGAGAGTGATGCTAGGGACCGTCTATTCCGCCATCTTGACCGGAAGTCCAGTTATGTCTATTTTTGCTCATCATCCTGCCCCCAGCACAAGGCCTTGGCACACAGTAGGTACTTAGTAGAGGTCAGTGGAATGAGTGAATGAGTTGTGCCTTACAGCAGAAGCCCTGGGGCATGGGGCTGTTGTGTGAACAGCGGTGGGGACACTGAAGCCCAGCCAAGTCCCCTTGGCAAGATTTTGTTACCTGAGGGAGGGGAGTGGGTGTGGGCTCCCACAGAGAGGAGATGGATATGGGGGAGAGGGGAGAGGTATCTGCATCCTTCCCAAGATCTGGACCCCTCTGCTGTGCAGACCACGATCCTAGAGAGAACGGAGCAGAAGGAAAGGGCCCATGGATTCACTCACCCTGCCCCATCCAAGCAAGGATGATGGTAAGAACGTTCTTACTGAGCTATTACTATGTGCCAGACTTGAGCCAACTACTCAAGTCATAGTAGCATTTTATGTCATTTATGTGTCATAACAACCACCAGGAAGACATTATCCCTCTTCTACATGGGGGGAATCAGGCTCAGCCAGTATAAACTGACAGAAGTGAAACAGCTAGCAAGGGGCAGAGCTGGGATTTGAAGCCCAGGGTGTACTAGGGGTGTTCCAGTCTTGTCGGGCCTTAAAAACTAACGCCACCTTAAGTGACATTACAAGCAGCGCCATTATGGGCCCACAAGGGCATATTAACGTGGCAGCCTAAGATGGCGCCAGGAGGAAGTAGGGTGGGAGTGTCTATGGGAACCTTGCCTTAGCCCTTATTAGCCAAATATGCGCTTCCGCGCTCGTGAACACTGGGTGATTGCGATAGCTAGGCATTGAGACAGGATGCATGCTCTCGTAACCTTTAAGCTGATTGGAGAATGTAAAAAACCTCCCTTC
>NW_007727110.1:474231-475055 GCF_000696425.1 Galeopterus variegatus | reverse complement strand
CCAAGATCCCGCAGGACCGTGGGGAGGACACAAATGGGCAGACCACCCATCAGACCAGCTCTCTCCTACTTTGGGGACCTCAAGAACAAGAGGGCCCTAAATAAACCCATTAACCTTATCTAGCCGGGCCCTCCTCAATCCAAGGCCTTCTTAGGTGTTGCCACCGAAACTGATGCAGCAGCCCGAGTCTGGCCCAGGTCTCCATGACAACCTAGGACAGCACACCAGGTTTCATCCACTTGTAACTTCAGGAGCCTGGAATGGGTGCCCTTCCAACCCTACTACTTGTCACAATTGAAAGTCTGACAGCTGGTCCCTGTCACAAAATACTTCACAGCCTGTCTCCCTCCAATCCTCACACACCACAGAGATGAACAAGGGGGGAATAGGCTATGATGCCCAATTTACAACTGGACACCCAGAGGCGGGACAAAGGCAAGACCAAGTAGGCTGGAGGCAGAGTCAGGTCTAGAAACCAAGCTGCCCCACCACATCTCCTTCCCGCTGTGCCCCAGGCCCCCACCCTAGGTCTAGGGGGAGGGTGATTGAGCTCTGGGCAGTGGTGGCACCAAGTGGGGACTAAGACACTCCCCACCCCTTGACCATTTTCTGCAGTTATGCCCCTCCTGGGTAGGGGTTTGAATGTCCAGGCCCCGATGTGCCCTGGACAGGTCCAGCCTGGGGCTAGAAGGAAGGAGGGAGACCTTGAAGGCTCTAAAGTGGCTGGTTCCTGCTGGCATCGATGCCCATCTGCCTGGATTTCCCCAGCTCTGGGCAACCTCCAGCCCAGAATGACCAGGAGTAGAGCCAGGGGCAGATATTTT
>NW_007727110.1:470330-473450 GCF_000696425.1 Galeopterus variegatus | reverse complement strand
TCTGTCCGGCCCATAACCGGTTTACTTGCTTGGGCAACAGGCCAGGACTGGGAGAGAGGGACGCGAGAATTCAGACTTGGATGGTCTGGCTTACCGCCCGCTCCGTCCCCTTCATACCCCCCTCCCCATTCACACACACTCACCTCCTTCTCCCCGCCTCGCCCTCGCGCAGGCGCGCACACACTCGCTCGCTCAGCCCACACTCATTCCTCTGCCCCTCTACTCCCAGACAGCTACCCGCGCCGCCCCGGCAGGTGGGGCGGGGGCTCGGTGGGAGTGAGGTCCTAAGAGGAGGGTGGGGGATTCCCCTGAGGGGGCGGACACGTCAGCCCCCGCAGCGGCGTGGGCGTGGGCGGGCGGAGGCTTAAATAGGGGACCCAGCGCGGACTGGGAAGGCGGCGGCTGCAGCAGCTGCGAGGATCCGAGTGTCCGAGCCCGTGCCTGCGAGTGGGTTGTATCCGATCACGGCTCCTAGCCCTGGCCGTGTCTGTGTGCTAGTGGGTGAGTGTCCCGGTGGAGCGGGATGGGGGTGGCTGCACCGTCTGGGTTGCGGACAGATGGGCCAGGCCCGGATGGGTCACGGGTTAGGGAGGGCGCACGGACCCTGGTGGCTGGGAGTGGGCCGCGGCAGGTCCTGGGCCCCGAGTAACTCGCCTGACTTCAAGTTGGGCAGGCGCGCCGGGTCCGCCTCCCCCGCGGCTCACCCAGCCATCCCGGTTCCTTGTCCCCCAGACGGCATCGGACGTGATGACCCTGAATGGCAGTGGCAGCGGAGCGGGCGGGAGCCGCGGCGGGGGCCGGGAGCACGAGCGCCATCGGGACAGCACGCCCTGGGTTCCGGCTCCCCCACTGCACCGCCAGAGCATGCCGGTGGACGAGCGCGACCTGCAGGCGGCGCCGGCTCCCGGCGCCCTGGCAGCGGCCACGACAGGGACTCAGGGCCCCAGGTCAGACTGGCCCGAGGGCTCCTCGGACTCGCTCAGTTCAGGCGGCAGACGAGAGCGTTTACAAGGTGCTGCTGCTGGGGGCGCCTGGCGTGCGCAAAAGCCTTCAGTGGCGTAGAGGACGGGCCTGAAGCCGAGGCTGCAGGTGAGCGTAAGGGGCTGATATTCAGGGGAGGGAAGATCCCAGGACGGGACTGAACTGGGGACCGTGAATAAAAGCGGGAAATACCCTGGGCACTTCCAGAATTTTGCTTCTACCTACCTATTTCACCGATGTGGAAATTAAGGGAGAGGTACCCCTCCCCTACCTCCCCCCAGCATTTGGTAGAGGAAGAAATGCCCAGAGTAGAGGGCCCAAGGCATAGATAGGACTACTCTGTGGGATCGTTAAGGGAAATTGAGGAGTTTCGCCGGTTAAACCCGGGTTCTTGGTGTCTCAAAGGAAGAATTGGATGAGACGTGCCAGAGGTGAAAAGCAAAGAACAGTTTTATTTAGTAAAACAAGAACAGACTCTGGAGAGCATCTAGCGGGTTTGAGCGAGAGTGGCCCAAGAGCCCTAACAGGTACATTCCTGGGGTGTAAGTCGTCTTAGCTGGATTCGTGTCGTTTGGTCATTGGTTGAGCCCTGAGTGTAGTCTCTGTTGATTGGCGCCCTAGCTGGTGGGAGCACATTGGTCTGAGTGGCGCCCAACGTGGGGGGTGTGGTTCCCTGTCTGGTATTGTCTTTGTCTCCTGTGGCTGCTTTTGCTCCTCTGCATGTCTATGCCCCAGTTTTCCCACTTGCAAATAACTAGGTTTCATCCTCCTGCTCTTGTCTCTGTCTAATTTCCTGGTGCATGCCTACACCCCGGTTTTCCCACTTGCAAATAACTAGGTTTCATCCTCCTGCTCTTGTCTCTGTCTAATTTCCTGCTTCATTTTCCCCCCGAGAGACATGATCCCCTTAAATCTTTACGGGTTGTTGAGGGATGATGGCACTTCTTCTATAGCTGCTTCTTGCTGGAGAGGGGCATTGGCCCTGCCTATTGGGAATCACAAAACTCTCGCCCTACTTGATCCTCAAGTGGGAGAGCGGGATTAGGGGCAAATGGTTGTGGTTGGTTCCAGGTTTGTTTAGTGGGTGAGCTGGTGTCAGCATCTGGGCAGTGCGTGCTAGGGGCCAGTGGCGGCTCCATGGAGTTGACAGCCTTGCTGCACAGTCATCTGTAGTTTTATGGTCTCTAAAGGAGAAGAGATAAATTGGGTTGAGGTTTAGTAAACAGGGCCCCAAAACCAGGGCCAGAATTAGCATCACCAGAGGTCCTAATAGGGGCAACAGCCATGGGAACCCATTCCAGAGGCTCCATCTGCTCATTTCTTTGCAGCATCCCTCACCAGGCCTGACTGGTTAATAAGCAAAGTCCGCCCTTTTCAGCTGTTAGGAGGTCTAATCTTCTATTTTGGAGTACCACCCCTGCTAGTGAATCTATGTGATCCTGGAGCTGGTGGCCCACATTTGAACAGGTACAGGGACAGCTGTATATTGGGCAGAAAACAAAGACAAACAAAGCCAGCAATCTTTAGCTAAATCTGGGTTGAAAGAATTCAAAAGACTGTGGGTTGATTTTATTGGTATTGTGTAATCAGGATTTCTGCAGTAGGTGAAGCTTCTACAATTGTGATGTTAATCACACATAAACCAAGATAGAAAAGGGGTGCTACAAGGTTTTCCATGCTTATTAATACTTATTTTTAGTGGTTAAACCAAGTGAGGGCAGAGGAGTTCTTTGCCAGGGTTGCAGGGGCTCACATCTTCCCGGCAGCACAGGTATAACTGATCCAGCAGAGAAGATGGAGGTCAGAGAAGGATGATCCGTGTCATAAGGTCCTGTGGTGAGAATACTTTTTCTTTTTTTTTTTTTTTTTAAAAAGATGACCGGTAAGGGGATCTTAACACTTGACTTGGTGTTGTCAGCACCACGCTCAGCCAGCGATCAAACCAGCCATCCCTATATGGGATCCGAACCCGTGGCCTTGGTGTCATCAGCACCGCACTCTCCCGAGTGAGCCACGGGCCAGCCCAGAGAATACTTTTTCTTTTAAAGAGTACCTTGAGGGGCTTCTAAAGGCTCACAGGTGTAGGTTGTCTCTTTCGGGGGTGGGTCACTGTTATTGCTCTCCTGTCACAAAAGGGGG
>NW_007727110.1:468587-469623 GCF_000696425.1 Galeopterus variegatus | reverse complement strand
GGGGGCAGGCTTCACCCTGGAGAGATGAACCCAACTATCCATTTCAGCCACTTGGGCATACTGTGGGGTCATCATTTCCCCTTTAAAGGGAAAGAGGGCTAGGGAAGTTTGGGTTAGAGGTTGTTGTGCCGCCCGTTTAGCCTCTCTGTCAGCCCTTTTATTTCCTCTCACTATAGGAGAATTTTCCTTTTGGTACCCTCTTCAACATATAGCAGCTATTTCCTTTGGTAGGTTAACTGCTTCTGAAAGCTGTAAAACCTCAGGCCCATGTTTGATGGGAGATTGTTTGGTTGTTAGTATTCCTCTTTCTTTCCAGATAGCTGCTGCGTGGGCATGAAGTAGAAGGAAGACATATTTAGAATCAGTATAGATATTTAGTCTTTTTCCTTTTCCCAAGATCAGGGCTCAGGTGAGGGCAATAATTTTGGCCTTTTGTGCCAAAGTCCCTGGAGCTAGGTCAATCATTTTCCCATCATCCATAAACGTCCCTTTATTTCAAGGACTGACTTAACCTGATGAGGGGTCAACACCTCCAAAGGCTGTCCCATAGTTATTTTTGCAGCCTCTTCTACTGATATAGCAGTAGCTGCCACTGTTTTAAGCCTGCAAGTCCAGCCTGTAGGCGTACCATCAAGTTTCTTTGAAAAGAATGCTATGGGTTGTGGCTCTGTCCCCAATTTTTGAGTCAGGACTCCCAGAGCTATTCCTCTTTTCTCTGCAACATACAAAGTAAAGGGTTTAAGCAGATTAGGGATCCCCAATGCTGGGGCCTGAGTTAGGTCTTGTTTTAGATCATCAAAGACCCTCTTTTTATCCCCAGTTGATTCCAGAGGCTCGTTTTCTGGCCCTTTGGTTGCATCGTAAAGTGGCTTGGCAATAAGGCCAAAATTGGATAAATCATTGGGGTCCTTGAGTTGTGTTTTTATGGGGACAGCCATCTTTGCCCTTCCTGGTTCTCCAGTATATCAAGCAAGAGGATTTACTTGTGTATCTGTGGTCAGGAATTTTATTTGGGGTTTGAATAATCAGTAATCTT
>NW_007727110.1:465068-466856 GCF_000696425.1 Galeopterus variegatus | reverse complement strand
ATCAAGCAGTATAGTCTGATTTGTCTGTGGCCCCAACTGTAACTTTTGCAACTTATGTCTAATATCAGAGATGAATTGACTTATGAAATATTGTCCTATCAGGGCTTGGCCTTCCAGCGAGGCAGGATCCAAACTGGTGAACCTTCTAAATCCTTCTTCTAATCTATCAAAAAAAGCTGCAGGGTTTTCATACTTTTCTTGGATGATTCCTCTCAACGTATCATAATTTACAGGCTTTTGTATTCCTTTTTTCACATCTCTTAGCAGGGCTTCCAAGAACTTTGCCCTTCTCATCATTTCCCCTGTGGTGTTGTAATCCCAATCTGGGTTGGTCATGGGGACGGTTTCTCCTCCTGGATAGTTTCCCTTAGCGTTTCTAGCAAAGATCTCATATGCTTTTTTTCATGCCCCATCTAGGATACAGTCTTTTTCTATAGGGGTACAACATTTTGAAAGAATAAATTGGATATCTCTCCAGGAGAGGTGAAAAGCCAAGGATAGGGTCTGGAACCCATCTATAAATTTATCAGGGTCCTCTGAATATTTTCCCAATTTTTCTTTTTATTGCTGTATATCTGTTATTGCAAAGGGAACCTTCACCTACCACCTCCTGGAGAGGGAGGATGGCTGACAGGGACAAAGCAAGGTAGAGTGCCTCTTCTTGTATGGGAAGGACTAAGGAGGGGGGCTCCAGGGGAAAGGGGGAGGGGTCAGAGATGGTAGACATTGGACAATATGGAGGGGGTCTATATTCCCCCTAAGAGACAGGTGGATGTTGAAGCAGGGGGTCATCAGTTAGATCTGGGACTTGCTGTGGCTTTTTGCAATAAGTTTTAGAAATTTTGCTATGTGATGAGGGATCCTGATGGAAAGCCATGAAGGCCTGGATGTAAGGAACCTCTGACCATTTCCCCTGTCTCCTGCAAAACAGATCTATTTGGTCGATCATGTTGTAATTGGTGCTCCCATTTAGAGGCCACAGTTCTTGGTCCCCAAGTTTATATTGAGGCCAGGCAATGTTACAAAAAAAGATCAAGCATTTTTTTTTCAGATTGTCTGAGTCAAATCTGTCCAGACAGTTTAAGAATGGTTAAGGATAGCTCTGAGAGGGGAAACCATGGGAATCGAGTGGGTGCTTCCCCATGATCTTCTGCAAGGAAGAAAAAGGGAGGGGATGCTTAAGGGGATGGTCCCAGGGTCAAAAATCCTCTCCAGAGTGTCCTCTGGAGTAGGGGGTATTTTGCCCCTGAGGAGAGTCCGTTGAGCATCCCCAACCGGGTTCCTCCTTATTATGCCCTCTTTGGGCATTCCCGAAATAGGGTCCTCTGTGATGCTGGATGTCTCCGGCCTTATGACTGGCCCCAGAGCCTTTCCTTTGCTTTCCCCTTAGATTGCCTTGGGCTTCTTACAGTGAATTAATTTAATATAGGCTAACTTACGCCAGGCCCTGAAGTGAAGGTGGGGAGCGAGATCTGTCGCTCCAAGTAGGAAGAAGGAAATACAGTTAATATCCCTGTGATAATAATGCTATTCCACAAGTATGACAGCCCAGACTGTGAGACGGGTTGAAATCAAAAAGTATAAAAATGCTAAAGCAATGGAAAAGGGATAAACTTTTTTAACATTGCGCAGGGATCATGGATTTCCCTGCGTGTGGAAATGTAAACGCTTAGACAGACCAAAGGTCTGCAGCAGCCTGTCAGAATACCCTGGGAGATAGGTGGTGGAGGTTCCTTTAACAAGGAGTTTACAGGGTAATTGTGTAGCTCTCTTTAAGTACTTAATCCT
>NW_007727110.1:458220-464797 GCF_000696425.1 Galeopterus variegatus | reverse complement strand
AGGTTCCTTTAACAAGGAGTTTACAGGGTAATTGTGTAGCTCTCTTTAAGTACTTAATCCTGTTGTTTTTCCTAAACCTTTTGCACCTGGGCTCCCAAGATGCGAGGGGCCAAATGGAGTAGCCCACACCTGTGAGGGAGGCACATCTGGGGGCAGTCACCCAGGGAAGGGGGGGCTTCAGGGGGACAGGAATCAACTGAAATACTCCATGCAAGTTCTAACATGCTCCATCTTGTGCAGGAAGCTATAGAACTGTGGCAAGGTTAATTCTATATACACATTTTCAATTTGATTTCCTTTCTTAACCACTACTTTAATTGTAAAAAAAAATACTCCCCACTTTCTCTAATTCACTGCTCCCAGATGTCACTCCAAATTTCCACTCCATATCTATAAGCTGGTTAATCATCAGTCTGACCTAAGCCCATCAAGCAAGGATGGAGGCATTCTGCTTCCACTTTTCAGGAAAGTCAGTGGCTTTCTCCTCACTAAGACCCAGAGTTATGAAGTCTGCCTGGATCTGCTCGGCTGTGAGACCCTTCTTCAAGGCACCATTTGGAATCAGGAGGAGGCTTTTCACAGTGCTTTTGTGGGGGCCAAGACTGATCTGTTTGGTGGCGGCAAATTCAGAAAGCTGAGCCAGAAACCTTTCTACTTCTTTTGGCTCCGTTAGGAAGTGGAAAAGCACTTCTGTCAGAGCTGAGAACTGCCCAATTGCATACCAGATGCCCTTCAGTCTAGTGACCCCCAGACATGCCTCATTAGCAACTGATGGGCAATACCGCACCACCTGTGTCATATGGGTCCACCTCTTTCTCAGCCATAAATAAGCTCTTGCTTTTTGTGGGGAGGCCACCATGCCCAGGCTAGAGGAAGAGGTTGACAGGGAAGGTGGGTTTAAAACAAAACCTCAGCTAGCAGAGCATGAGGCAGATCACAAATGCAACAGGGCTATTGGCAAGAATCAGGGAGGAAACATTTAATGTGGTTTAGAAGGGCAATTTCCCTAGGAGACATATAATTTTGCAACAACAACAATAACAACAACATGACAGGAAAAATAAGCCTCCGCTGCCCAAAGAGCATGGGGCACTTACCCCAATGCTGACTTCCTGTTGACCAAAACAGAGGAGGGGAGGAGGCAGAAATAAAATGGTGACTATGGAGGCAGCTGTACTCACACAAACCTAACTGGTGCTTGGATTTGTCATGTGCCCAGCGAGTCCTAGAAGACTCATTCCAAGACTGGGTTATCCTCACATGGGAGACTTTTAGCAGCGAAAGCCCTAATGGCTTCTTCTTTTTTTTTAAAGACCGGTAAGGGGATCTTAACCCTTGACTTGGTGTTGTCAGCACCACGCTCTCCCAAGTGAGCCACAGGCCGGCCCTCCTAATGGCTTTTAAATGTACGATCCATGCCAGCAATGACGGCCAAACGCATGAGAAAGTGAAAATAGAAACAAAGCAAAGAGATGTCTCTCTCACCCTCTTGGATCTTGGGCTTCTGCAGGTCAGAGGGAGATGGTTTTCAATTCCTTGTTTCCCGGTCAGAGAACCAAGATGTTAAGGAAAATTGAGGAGTTCCACTGACTAAATCTGGATTCCTGGTGTCTCAAACAAAGAATTGGATGGGACACACCAGAGGTAAAAAGCAAATAACAGCTTTATTTAGCAAAGTGAGAATACACTCTGGAGAGGATGGGGCAGGCTTGAATGAGAGAGTGGCTCAAGAGCCCCAGCAGATACATTCCTGGGGGTTTAAGTCATCTTAGCTGGATTCCTGTCATTTGGTCATTGCTTGAACCCTATGTGTAGTCTCTGATTGGTGCCCTAGCTGGCTGGAGCTCATTGGTCCAGCCAAATGGTGCCCAATGTGGGGGCGGAGCTCCCTGTCTGGAATTCTCTTTGTCTCCTGTGGCCTCTTTTGTACATGTGCATGCTTAAGTCCGATTTTTCCACTTGCAAATGACCAGATTTCCTTCTCCCGCTCTTGTCTCTATCTAACTTCCTGCTTCAGGATGGCAACAGGATATCCCTCCTTGCCAGGGCTGGCAGGAACACAACCAGAAGAAGTTTCTAGGAGGGGGGCCCTAAGTGGCCAAGGCCCACCGGGGGTGTGAGACTAAATATTCTAACTCAGGCTACTGTGGTCAGAGCCACCCCAAGGCCCAGGCAGCAGAAGGGCAGGGAGCACTGGAGTAGTCACTGCTACTTGAGGGCATGTAGGTGGAGGTCAGGCATACCACATCCTCCACCCCCACCTCCCAGCCCAGTCACTTCTGTTTCCACACAGAAGCCATCTGCAAGTGGAGGGGAGGGTTGGGAGGTCTGGGGAGGAGTTGGAAGGTGTGGCCAGAAAAAGAAACCTGGCTACTGGCCTCCTGCCTAGGGCACATGTATCATTGCTTCATCATGGTGGATAGAGAAAAGGTATCTCTCATAGTCTATGACATTTGGGATACAGAGGCCCTTGGGAAACCAGAGGACACGAGTACCTGAATCTTCTGACCCCTCCATCCCATTTCCATGACACACGGCACAAATAAACATCTTCGTACATGTGCTATGATCATGTAAGCGTGGGCCCTGCGGGTTCTGCAGAACCACAGAAAGTAAGCGCAAACTTCAAAAGCCAGCAACTGAGGAACCCACCTGGCTCTCTTGGCCACCGCATGGCCCACCCAGGCTTCAATGGCCTATGAACAAGCACAGTCTTGCTTCTCACAAAAATGGGGTCAGTCACCTCTGTGGAACACAGATAGTGTCGGGTCACACGGGGCACCACTCTGTTGGGTCCACTGCTGGCTGACCCGAACAGCCCTAGCCTCGTTCCTTTTGGTGGGCTAGCAAATGGCCCTGATTCCTCTTTCCCTCTGGTCCCCTTTGGAAGGAGACAGGGGAAGAGAGCCATGAAGAAAGGTGAGCACACCGCCGGCCCCAACCAGCCCGGTTAAAGGACACTCAGACGCAGCAGGGGTTCTGTCGAGCAGTTCCATTTATTATCACACAGCACTTGCTTTTAAAGGCAAATGGAGAAGGAGGTTTTTTACATAATCTTATCAGCTTAAAGGTCAAGGGCATGCATCCTGTCTCAATGCCTAGCTATTGCAACCACACAGTGTTCACGAGCGCAGAAGCACGTATTTGGCCAATAAGGGCTAAGGCAAGGTTCCCGCAGACACCCCTACCCTACTTCCTCCTGGCGCCGTCTTAGGCTGCCACATTAATACGCCCTTGTGGGCCCATAATGGCGCCACTTGTAATGTCACTTAAGGTGGCTTTAGTAAGGCCTGACAAGATAGGTGAGTGAGAGGGTTGTTATAAATGTCAGTGATAGGTGACATTTAAACTAGAGAGACAATAGTTCAGGGACTTTTACGTTTTCAGTAGTTGATAACTTCTGTGGCTGAGACCTCAGAGCTGTAGGTGCTATGGTCTGAATTTTTGTGTTACCCTAAATTCATATGCTGAAACTTGATCCGCTATATAATATTAAGAGGTGAGGCCCTTGAGAAGTGAATGGGATTAGTGCCCTTAAAAGGGGGCCCAAAGGAGTTTGTTTGCCTCTTCCACCATGTGAGGACACAGTGAGAAGGGGGCATTTGTGAACCGGAGAGGAAGCCCTCACCACATACCAAATCCGCTGGCGCCTTGATCCTGGACTTCTCAGCCTCCAGCACTGTGAGCAACAAATTTTTATTGTTTATGTGGCACCCAGTTTGTACATTTCATATAGCATCCTGAACAGACTAAGACACTAGGGTTCCTGGTGTGCAGGTATTCTACTGGCTACTTATAGATATAAGAATACATGGGACTTGCTGAGAGGTGGACATGGGCTTCTGACACCCAGTTGTGGACAACATTCCCCAAAGCACTTCCCTTAAAGTGGGAAAAGCCTGGGAGCTCTGAGAAGAGAAGAGAGAGGGTGGGAAGAAAGTGGAGGAAGAGAAGGGGAGTTGGGACCCACAGCCCAGTGGGGTGTTGTGGAAAGTGGGCTTCTACTATGGTTTTTCCATCCACAGCTTTGAGGGAGGATTTATTGAGTGTGTCTAACAACAGAGGACCCATGGCAGGCTTGGCAACTAACATCTTGCAATAGGTGTTTAATAAACATTTCCTGAATAGACAGATGGTAGATTGAATGGATGCTTATGTATATGAAGGAATCAGCCACTGGCTCCTCAGTGTGGGGGTGTGTGTGGGCACATCAGGCACATCCCCCTGCACTCACGCCCACCCCTCACCCCCCGACACAGGGGGCTACAGTTCCATGTGCTTCTTCTCAGCCTCCATTAGCTCCTGGATTTTCTGGGGTATGGTCTTTGTCCAGAACTGGAACTTGCGGGCCCTCAGGGCCTGGCCCGCTGCAGGCTGTATATTCAGCGGCAGGTATCGCTCCTCCTGGTCAGACACGGGCCAGTGGGGCAGACCCTCGCCATTGGGGTTCCTGTAGACATGCCCGCCCAGCAGGGCAAGAGGAGGGTCACTGAGCGCTGCCAATGCCAAACCTGCTGGCCCTGACCGGGTTAGGCCAGGAAGACAAGCAGGCCAGGCGGGCTTGGGGAGCGAGGGGGAAGGATTCCAGATATAGCTGGGAAACTGCCTCCCACTAGTGTCAGCTCCATGGGAGTCAAGGGGGGCAGGCAATCTGGTCTGTTTTGTCTCTCACTCTCAGAGGGGGGCTGTGACAGCACCACAGGCCCGGGATAAATCATGGCCATGGACTTCTGAGCTGGGTGTTCTTGGGCAAGTCACTGAAGGTCACAAACCACAGTTTTCTCATCTGTAAAATGAGGGAAATGTCTGTCTCTAGATTAGCCACGAGGATTTACTGAGGTGAGGGACATCACGTGCCTGGCAACCAAGGGCCCTGTAAAATCATGTGCAGAGACCTAGACACTGAGACTGCTCCTAGGACTCAGGGCTCGGAGCTGCCCCTTTGCCAGTCAGGCCTTAGGTAAGATGTACTCACACTGAAAATGTGCTACTCGGAGTGCAGGGATCACGAACATGGCATCCCCCATCATCTTCCGGAGCTGGGCTTGGAGGGTCTGGGGATTCTCATTGTCCCCCATGTACTCCTCCATCAACAGGTCACCAGTCTCAGGAGGCAACATCTAGCCCAGGTGGATCAGGAAGAGTGAGGTCAGGCAGGCTGCCAGGGCAAGGGAGGCAGCAGCCTCACGGGTGGAGAGATAGATGGTGCAGGGGCAGGGAATGGGGGGAAATGGCCAAGCTCAGGGGTGATCCCACCCACAAACATATATGTACCCCAGCCTTTGCTCATGGGGGTCGCTGCATGAGCAGGCTATCTGGGGGATGGGTTCCCTCTGGCTCGGGAGAGGAGGAGCCCCTCTCCACTGGCAGAGTACCCCTGGAGCCTCACCATCTTTGCTGATGTTTTCTTCACAAGAGCCAGCATGGCTTCTCTGTGTGGTGGAGGGCGAGCCTTTAGTTGGGGGTGGAATCAGCCTAGTGCTATGAAGTGCTGAGTCCCCTGCACTCAATGGGCTCCCCAGGTAACTGGGCATCAGGGGTCGCCTCACCTCAGGGAGGAAACAGCCATACTCATTGTTGTTGACACCAATGATGCTGGTGATGGGTTGAAACTTGGCAGAGGCCAGCGGCTCTTGTGGGTACCTGGGCAGGAAGGCCCCATCCACCACATCAGGGATGACTTTGAAGGGCTGAGGGGTCATGCAAGGTCAGGCAGCAAAGTCAGGTCCCTGACATTTTCTGACACTCTGAGTTCCTTCCATCCCTTCCTGGCACATGCCAGGCTGCTCACACCATCCCAAGGAGGTCTTATGTGTGGCTTGGCACACCCTGGCTTTCATTTTCCATCCAGGCCTATGAGTACACTAGGGTTTGGAGATGAGGCAATGTGCCAGGGACCACACATGGCACTTAGGCCTGCCTGCCCCCCACCCTATTGTCCCCAGTCCTCCACACCCAGATCCATTGAGTCTGACCTTGTTAATAGCCAGAATCTCCTCTTCACTCTTGGCCCACAGGCAGCCCACCAGGGCCTCGGAATCTACCTGGTCACAGGCAGACAGGTTGGCCACCATCTGTAAAGGGACCAAGCAGGGGCCAGCCCATCCTTTCAGGTAGGGGAGAGGGGTTTGCCCAGGGCCCCAGCAGTTTGCAGGTGCACCTCAAATCTCAGAGGGTATTTTTTGTAGGTTGCTGCAGGTTTCAAGTTGTTTCAACTTTCCTGTTGCTCAGAGGTATCATCCCGAGGAGCCATGCCACCTGCTTAGATGGTTCTGCCCATGATGCAGGCAACAAAACACATTTAGTCTCTGCACGTAAGGCACTAGGCAGCAAGTGACATGGTCCTTGCTGTTTGGGAATTTTGCCAGCAAAAGCTGGTTGCCCATCTGCTTGTCTCCCCCTCCTCCCTCTCCTGGAGATCTGGACTTTGAATGAACCCGGGACCCTGAGAACTTTGTAAAGGAGAAATTTATGCTTTTACTTTGCCGATAAGTAGTTAGCCCTGAACTTTCAAAACACCATGGCAACAGAAAATGTTCTATAAACAGCTTTGTACCAGACATAACTGGCTTAATCA
>NW_007727110.1:456676-457222 GCF_000696425.1 Galeopterus variegatus | reverse complement strand
GTCTCCGACATCTGCAGTGGCAGCAGTGCAGGGATTCAGACCCTTGAGCCCCTCAGCAATGCCTGTGCAGGGGGCAGTTTCTGAGACACCCTGATGGTCCTTGTTATCCTCATTTAACAGTCAAGCAGCAGAGGCTCTGAGAGGTGGAAAATGAGGCAGCAGTTTGGGGCCTCCGTGGTTCAGGACACTCACCGTGGACACCGCATCAGACGAGCCAGCTATGAGGTCAGGCAACACAGCCACGCCACTGTCCATGATGGCACTGTGGAAGAGCACTCGGGACATGAGGGACACGACCCATGAGGACACACTTGTGCCACCTGCAGACTCTCCAAAAATGGTGACATGGTCAGGGTTGCCTCCAAAGTGGGCGATATTCTACTGGAACCAGCGCAGTGCAGCCACTTAGTCCATAAAGCCCCAGTTGCATGCTTGTCTCCAGTGCTGAGAAGTGACAGGGACAGGGATCACAGGGGTATTCTGGCTCTGCTCAGCCCCATTGCCTAGCCCTGCCCTGGTCTCACCTGAAGAAGCCCAGGATACCCA
>NW_007727110.1:454245-456515 GCF_000696425.1 Galeopterus variegatus | reverse complement strand
ACCCAGGTGGTACTGGATAGTGACCACCACCATGTCCTCAAAGGCTGCCAGTGCAGAACCATCATACATGGAAGCCGAGCCCACAACAGGCCCCCCACCGTGGATCCATCACCTGGGGAAATCAAGGCAGATACCACGTGGCTCTCCCACCACCATCCCAGCCCAAACCCCACCAGGGTCCCTTCCTAGACTAGTAGCCACATCCTTGGCTCTGTCCACCTGCCCACATAGACAGAGCTCCAGCAAGACCTTGCACCTGGCCCATGGGGCAGGAAGCCCAGGCCTCCCGTAGTTTAGGATCTACCGTATATCCAAGCCTAGCTCCATCACTCCCAGAACCCTCTCTGAGGTGGAGAGAAAAGGGGTGTTTCCTTGATTGTTCCACATGAACATTAATCAAAAGTGACCTTCATTCTCATCAGCTCAGTAGATAATCCATGGCTGAGGTCTGTGGTGACCTTAAAGTATAGCTCTCAGGCACCTGAATGGGACCCCTGCACACTAGTTGGATGGGTGAGTCCTGGGTCCACGTCAGGTTCAAAGCCACTGACATCTGAAGCAGCCAGGGCCCTGTGACCCCATGCCTAGGAGTTAGCTGTCCACTGGGTAAGAAGCACGTTTTGGACTGATAGTGTCAGGCCTTTCAGCAGGGTCCACACTGCAGTGGGGCCCTGGCTGAGCCTGTCTTTTCTAATATTCTTGCAGAAGAATTGTCCTCCTTCCCGCCCAAGACTTTGCTTTGACACTCACAGGCAGGTTAGAGCCCTCATGGGCGTGGGTAGGTATGTAGATGCTGAGGTGCAGGCAGTCCTCGGACACGGGGGTAGAAGGCACAGTCATATTAAACAGGTTCAGAGCTCCTGATTTCATTCCATCGACATCCTGATGACACTTGGTGGCCATGGCAGACAGTCAGTCCAAGGGCTGTTAGGTTGCCGAAATTTGCTCCCAGCCACCCTCAGTTCCCTTTCCCCCTAATAGGCTGATCACACATGATCCTTGTTTAAAGTCCCTTCTCAACAAGTTAGAGGTCACAGACTCTGGGGAAGCTGGGATGGAGCCTGGACTTCCAGGGACACTTCAAGCTTGTTGAGGACCTTGGACACCACTCCTGAAGCTGGGAAATCTTGGCTCTTAGCGGTCACTATGATAACCACTGGCAGCATGTGTTGACATTCACCACTGTATCCCTGTCCCCATTCAGGCCTGGGACAGGGGAGTAGCCCTCACACATGTGCTGCATGAATGAATGGATGGATAATATTTTCTCATGAGAAGGGCAGTGACATGTCCCTTATCCCAAGTCTAGACTCTCAAAGAACGTCATCATTCTCACATAGCCTCCGGTTGTAAGAACACACACGTGTCCCTTGGCCAATGGCGCCTGGCCCTGTCAGTGGGCACAGTGACTGTGGAGAGTGGGGGTCTTCAGGGAGCCACCACTGCTGCCCTCGTGAGGATCTTCAGTATCTGCTACTGGAGTCAGGGGCTCCTACGAGGTTCACAGAGCCACCGCAGTCTCTCCCAGACACCTCCCACTGGTGGCAAAGAACACTTGGCATAACCGGAATCTGGGGAGCTTTCTGTTTCTATCCTTCCTTCAGTACCTGAAGCTAATGCCCTCCAAGTACCAAGCCCTGAGCCAGGAGCCTGGGAATGTTACTCGACCCTCCCAAGTCTCAGCATGCTCATCGGAAAAATGCATGTGGGAATCCAGGAAACTCAGAGGGAAAATTGGCTGTGGAGTTTAGATGAAATAGGGAAGCCCTACAACCACCCCGGGGCCTGAAGTTTTCTGGATCCCCGGGAGAACTCACATGGCTGGGTGGGAGGTCCCATCCCTCACACCACTCCAAGATTCTGGTGGCTCAGGGGGCGCAAATCGCAGTGGCCCTACAGGTGGCTTGGCAAAGGGAATTCCTAGGAAGCTGTGGACCCCCACATCGGTGCCCTTCACGTGGATGAGGCTCCCTCGCACCTGCCCCATTTGCGTGGTCCGGATGGGGCTAGCAGAGTCCTGCCCTGTGGACAGAGAGATGGGCCTGAGGGTTGTGTCTCCCCAGTCAGCTGTCCTCCCAGCCCGTCGGTATTGCCACCACCTCACCATCCTCAGCTTGGCTGCAGGGTTCCCGATCTACAATCACTGTCTTCACAAACTTCCTGCCTGAGGCCTTGAGATCACAGATGCCAGCTTTGCCTCGTCATTCTCCACATGTTCCTCCTGTCTGACTTGACCTCACTCACTGCCACCACCTTACCCCAGTCCTCCA
>NW_007727110.1:451805-453414 GCF_000696425.1 Galeopterus variegatus | reverse complement strand
GAAAGGGTGGTGGACACCAGGCTAAGCCGCCTGCTCCCTCCCTCCTAAGGGAAAGGGAGTAGCAGATTGATCCAAGGGCAATGCACAGGCTGAGCTGTCAAGGAGCCTGCTTGCCACTCCCCTGCCAGGAGGCTGGGCTCTCAGTTTGGGGTGTTTGCGCAGCTCTCATCTGCTCTGGGCCCTGGGCCCCTCCTCCCCACCCATGGTCCCCAGCAATGCCTGGTTCTGAGCTAATGCCCTGGGGAAGAAAGTGGCCCTGTCTTTGTTACCAGGTTGTCCTGGTTTCTAGTGCGTGTCTCCCCTCCACCACACTCTCCAGGGTTATGAAGGAGGGACCAGAAGCCCCAGGAATGCCAAGACCCATGTAGATCACACGGTGCTGCTATGTCCCAAGCGTCGCATCCACGTTTGTGCTTTCCCTCCTTTCTTCTCCCTTTAGCTTGAATCTGTGCAATGCTCCTGCTCATTCTTACAATGAGGCTTCCCACCCCTTCCCATCCCCCCTACTCCACACTTTCTGTGAGATCCTTGTTGCACTTCAGAAGTTATAACTGTGTACCCCAGAGGCCACCACGTTTCATTGCACCCCAGGTAGATTCTGAGACACACACTATCTGCTTGTTCCCTTTCTCTCTTTGGCCTCCCACTGAGTGCCCCTTTGTTCTTTTTTTTCCTTTTAGGTGGCTGGCCAGTATTGGGATCTGAACCCTTGATCTTGGTGTTATGAACACCATGCTCTAACCAAGTGAGCTAACCAGTCCTTCTGAGAAGCCAGTGTTGGGAAAATAGAATAGTTTGGTCAGGGTCCTTGCCTCTGGTCTGGTTGGGTGTGGTTCAGCATTCTTTGTAAGCAAAATTGTGTGTGTGTGTGTGTGTGTGTAGTTAGCGTGCATGCACACCAATGTGTCTTTTTAGTTTTGTTGCTATTCTTGTGTTCTTGAGAGAGAGAGAGAGAGTTTTAGCAAAGCAGGCAGGAGGGTGTCTGCCTTGGGCATCCACCCGGCGCAGCCATGCTTTCCAACCTATGGTTTCCAAGGACCTTTTGGGTGGTTACCTAGCTCTCAGACCTGTGTGAAGGGGTCTGGTGACCCAACCTGGCGTGTGAGGGGTCTGGGGATTCAGCTTGGCATGTGAAGGGTTTGTGGCCCAGTCTAGAATGGGCTTGAGGGGTCTGTGGGTTCCAGACCCAGCCCTAGTGCAACCATTGGCCCAGTCAGTGCAGGATTACCAGCAGGTAAAAGAGCGCCACAACTGGCATAGTTGTGGTCGAGTAGCTTTACAATTGGTGTCACAAGCAGGATTAAGAGCTAGACACCAGTCACTGCCCTGTGCCTGCAGCCATGGAAGGGGGTGTGCATGTGCCTGTGTATGAGGAGGAAGGGAGGGAGGGAGAGGAGGGCCTGTCTCCCACTCCACCACCCTTTGCCCAGCCCCATTAGCTGCCCCTTTTTCTTGGAATTGAATGGCCTGTCCAAAGATCATCTCTCTAGGGCAGCAGAGACACTTTGCTCTTTGAAAAAAAGAAAGAAAGAAAGAATGGTTGGAATTTCTTTTGGGTCAATATTTGTGAGATGCTCAGTAGCAGCATCCTGTAGCAAAAGCTTATAAA
>NW_007727110.1:450238-451465 GCF_000696425.1 Galeopterus variegatus | reverse complement strand
CCTTCTCATCCTCCAGTCCCATCCTTTCTTGTCCTCTTTCCTGTAGCCCAGTCTCAGGGTTTCCTCCTCCTGAAGCACTATGCAGGGAGGGGATGGAGCCAGACATTAGGGGTCTGAAGCGTGATAAGAAAAGAGGTCTGGAAAGGAGAATAAAAAGAATCACAGTGACTCAATTTTTTAAAACTTAATTTGACTTGCTCTCTTCTAGTCCAAGAATGTGACCTTTCATTAGAATTTACTGTTTGACAATCAGACTCTTGTCCCAGAAATTTGTTATCACCAAGATACCCACTGCTTATAGAAGCTTAGATGACACCATTTAGAGAAGCCCTGGGAGAACAGGATGGTTGTTAACCTGTTGTATTTTAAACAAATGGGAATTGCCTAGGAGTCCAATAGTCTCGAGTAGGAACAAAAATTGTAAAAAGTCTGAGAAACCATTTGTTCAATATATCATTGTTGGTTATGCATTCTGTCTTCACACTATGTTTCGAATTTCTTTTACTGCTTAGAATTTCCTGAACTTTCACTATAAAATCTCTTCCCATCTTCTGTTTGTTTGGCAGGCTTACTTCTCAGGCTGGGAGGTGGTCCTTCTTGATTGGCAAGTCTAATATAAAGCTTCAGTTAAATTTCCTTACCAACTGAAGTGTTTTGCTTTGACAAGTGTGAGCCACACAGAGGTCAGACTTCAACCTCAACTTTGCCACTTCCAAAGCAATAGAGGCAGAGGGGTACCCACTCAGGAACCTAGCCTAGCTTTGACCTTGGCGTTAATCAGCCTACTTAGAGATAACTGGATCCTGGTAGTGAAAGGGACCTTAGCCAGAGAACAGCCATCTTTGTGGTACCTGAAACCAAGCATTAACTTGTTAGCCATTAAATGAGGAACAATGCTATTTCAACTAGTGACTTGCCAGACTCGTAATTCACCTTTTTCAAGTGAGTCAAAGTCATTCCAAGCCAAGGAACTGATAATCATCAATTCCTTAAGCTTTGCATGGGAATTGAGAAGCTTATCCTAAGGCTGAAACTGCCTGGAGTGAAATCATGCTGCAAAGGGATTCTTCTGAAAAGTCGGTTTCTGTTTATCTCCCATTACACCCTCTTATGTTGATTTATTTTAGACACTGCACACATAAAATTACGAATTAAAGCTAAGTTTTCTTGTTTTCCTTACTTTTCCTAATCAACTGCAAACAAAGGAATTCCAAGAGAAAGGCAAAG
>NW_007727110.1:445167-448745 GCF_000696425.1 Galeopterus variegatus | reverse complement strand
CCTTGGTGCTGGCAGCCCATTTTTGTCTTGTTAGTGAGGAGAAAGCTTTTAGGATGAACTAGTCCTTTGGTTGGGTAAATTATTGCCAGTGTGCACACTGGACACCCTCTATCCATACCATTTGGTAGGACTGGTACCATAGGTGTGGAATATGGCAGGTTATAACTTTGACCAACCAATTTGTTTGTTTGCTGAGGCATCTCACTGGTATGTGTGTGCGTGCGCATGTGTGCATGTGTATGAATGTTTTGTCTATATATGTGGCAACTATCTCTGCCTGTTCTTTGTGCTGGTACTCAAGGGCCCTGAGATCCTGTTCCATGCCTTTTGGCCTTAAGATCACTGGAAAAGGTAGTGCCGAGATATCATCTCTTTATAACTCAGTGGGCAGCCAACGTGAGTAGGGTCAAATGCCCAGCCAAATTACATGAAAGTATTTAGGAAGATATGGCCTATTTGATCTTGCTGAGGAGGCAAATGTATAAAGTTGTAAATATCACAGGAGGGAATTTGCTTTTTCCTCAATGGTTTGAGGTATTAACAGCATATATATAGTAGGAGCTTGTCTGCTTGGCATCTGTGGAACCCATGCCTTCTTCATTGTGGAGACTTTTATGTGAGGGAGGGACCAATTCTCTGTAACAGAATTTTTCTTAATCATCCTGTAACCAAGCTACAGTTAGTTGCCCATTTCCTGTCTTGTGACAACTATTACCAAAACCCTTCTTCTCCCACTAGACTTTGGTGTTGGTTTCAGGCTTTTCATGTGCAGAATTTGAATTGGGTAAAATCCAGTGGTGTTTTTCTCCTGGCTAATCACAAGAACCCGCCAACTGGAAGTTGATGCCAAATTTTCGACAAAAGATCTTGGGCGTGAGGGAATAGATATGAGAAGCACCATGTCAGTCCCCACTCACAGTCCCCTTGGGGGCACATAACTGCTAACTGGGGTGAATACAGCTGCACCCCCATGACTAAGAAAAAGGTGGTATATTATTGCAACATTATGTGGCCAATGTATGCATTAGACTCAGAGGAACATTGTCCCTTAAATGGTTCTCTAAACTACTGTGGCATTTTTCAATTAGAACTATTTTGTCAGAGATCTAGAAAATAGGATGAGATCCCTTATGTCCAACCCTTTATGCTTCTCCACAATCAGGATACTAAGAGGGAAGGGAATAAACTTATTGTCCAAAGAAAATCTGGTAAGGAGTTTCAGAAATCTCAGAAAACTGTTTTAGAGCAAGAAAATCCAGAGGTGAGAAAAATTGAAGATCAACATTTACTTGGAACCTCAAATCCCAGTCTATCCTGCCCCAATTTATCCTGAGCCTCTGGGACAAGGGGACCCCAATGCTCCTCTCTATCTGCTGTTGTCAGGAGATGAGGATACAGAGGTGCCTGGCCCCAGTGCTCCCCTGAGTTGTGATCAGACAGCTGGAATGATCTCTCCTTCCAAGACCTGCCAAGGCACCCAATTTGGCCCAAGTATGGACTCATACGGAGCAGGACAATTCCTTTTAAGACAATTCCCCACAGGGTGACTAAATGCCAAGGGCCAACCTACTGGTAGTTTTTGGATGTATACACCATTTTCAATATCAGATATGAAAAATTCAAATCTTCCATATTGGGAGGATCTACAGAAAATGGCAGAGTTGTTCACTAGCATGTTCAATACCCATTGTTCCACGTGGGCCAATATCCAGTCCCTAATGAATACGTTGTTAACAGCTGATGAAAGGTCATTGATAAGGCTACTGAAGAAGCCCAACAAATACATCAGGAGGATCCTAATGGGTCCCCTGATCCAGCAATCACTGTGGTGTTGGTAGACCTTGATTGGGATCCCAACAACAGGGGAATGCCGAAGCTGACACATTATTGCCAATGCATGTTAGCCCACTTAAAGAAAGGAGCACTAAAGTTAATAACTCTAAACAAAATCCAGGAGCTATGTCAGGACACTAATGAATACCTGGCACAGTTTCGGAGCAAGTGTATCAAGCCTAAAGAAAGTATTCTGATGTAAACTCAGTGGCTCCAGAAAATATGAAGATGGTCAACTTAACATTTATTGGACAGAGTGCTCCTGACACTAGAAGGAAACTGCAGAAGCTAGATAGCTCTTTTGGTATGAGACCCTCATTACTAGTGGACATTGCTTTCAAAGTTTATAATGCTTGAGAGGCAAGAAAAACTAGACAAGCTACTAACTTTTTGGAAACAGGTTATAAGAAGAGAAAGAAAAAGGGACCCAAAGAAATGTTTGAGGGGAGGTGGGGGCAATCAGTGTGCATACTGTAAGGAGATTGGACACTGGAGACATGACTGCCTAAAATTTGAGAAAGAAAAAAGAAACAGAAGGAGAGGGTACAAAAAAGCAGATGGTGGAACAAGGAGACTCAGATGAGGAATAGAGAGGCCCAGGGATTCCCCTGGATCTTAACAAATCAATCACTGTTTGCTCACAGGAGCCCTGGGTACAATTGACAGTAGGGAATCAACTTGTAGATTTTTTAATTGACATGGGGGTGACACACTCAGTGTTAAACACTAGATTGGCAAGACTCTAACTGATCTGTGCCTACTACGGGAATGACTGGCAAACCTCAACAAAAGACCTTTTTGCAACCTCTTGAGTGCCATCTAGGGGAAGAACCTTAAGACACAGCTTTTGTACCTGCCTGAGAGTCCATTCCTTTGTTGGGTCATGATTTACTTTGCAGATTAAATGTTGAAGTAACATTTTTCCTGAAGATAAGTGGTTTCAATTATAGGTGCCTCCTGAACAAGCTCTTCAACTTCACATGCTACTTGCTCAACCTGAAGATTGGCTTATAGACTCATTTCCACCTGAAATCCACAAGAAAGTAAGTATGCATGCATGTCTGAGCAGATGGGGTCCCAGACTGCAGTCAATCTCCCAGCCCTGTCAACTGGATTGAAGCCTCAGGCACCCATGCCAAGAAAGAAACGGTATCCATTAAGAAAAGAAGATTTAGAGGAGATTCAACCAGTCCTACAGAAATTTTGAAAGTATGGACTACTTACGCCTTGACAATCTCATTATAACCCTTCAATATTACCAGTAAAGAAACCACATACAGGAAAGCATCAGTTTGTACAAGATCTCCAGGCTATTAATGAAATAGTAGAAAATATTCACTCCACCATTCCCAATCCATACACTTTATTGACCACAATTCCTGGAAATTATATTTGGATTTCAGTATTGGATCTGAAGGATGCCCTTTTCTGTATCCTTATAGATGAGAAGGCCCAACAACTATTTGCTTTTGAATGGCAGGATCCAAAGACAAAGACAGTCTTTCAGTATTGTTGGACTGTGTTACCACAAGGCTTTTAAGAATTCTTGCAGCTTGTTTGGTGAGGTTTTGGCTCATAACTTGAGGCCCTTCCAACTCGATGAAGGGATTCTACTGCAATATGTAGACGATATGCTGCTAACCAGCCCCACTTATGAAAAGTGTTTAAAAAATACTATAGAGGGTTTTTTTTGTTTGTTTGTTTTTTTAAAGATGACCGGTAAGGGGATCTTAACCCTTGACTTG
>NW_007727110.1:441909-444480 GCF_000696425.1 Galeopterus variegatus | reverse complement strand
GCCCCAAAAATACTATAGAAGTTTTGAACCACCTTGCCAAATGTGGCTATAAGGTATCCTCTTAGAAGGCTCAAATTTGCAAGGCATGGTCACCTATGTTGGGTTTCAGCTACAAAAAGGACAAAGGAGTCTTTTAAATGAGAGAAAACAAGCCATTGCCACCATCAGGACTCTTAATACCCAACACCAATCATGAGAGCTTTGGGGCATGGCTGCATTTTGCCACATGGATCCCCAAATATGGACTTATAGTAAGGCCGCTATATGAGGCCTTAAAAGGACTGTACTCTGAACCTCTAATTTGGATTTAGAGGTACATAAGGAAAAATTACAGTTGGCTCCAACCCTCGGCCTTCCAAACCCTAGAAAGCTTTTCAAATTTTGTGTGTATGAGAGACTAGGGCTGAGGTTAGGAGTTCTTATTCAAACAGTAGGAGACATCCCACAACCTACTGCTTACTTTTCCAAACAGATCAGACTACAAAAGGATGCCCCATGTTTATGAGCAGTGGCTGCAACTTGTGACATACTGCAAGAATCTGAGAAATTTACTTTGAGATAGGCAATTACCATTTACGTGCCTCACCAAGTGCTCACTCTCCTAGAACAGAAGGGAGGACATTGGCCAATGGCAGGGAGGATGGGGAAATATCAGACCATCCTGCTCAATAATCCTAACATTAGCCTACAAGTCACCACCACTTTCAATCCAGCAACCTTACTGCCTTGTTCTGATGAGTTCTCTTTATAGCATCAGCGTGTTGAAGTGTTAGATTTGGTTTACTCTAGTAGACCAGACCTGGCTAATTAGCTACTGATGGATCCCGATTGGGAGCTATACACCGATGGTAGCTGCTTTATGGAAGAACAGCACTGTGTCTGTTATGTAGTTGTCACTGCTAATCAGGTGATAGAGACCTTTCCTCTCCTAGGATTTCGGCCCAAAAGGCCAAATTGGCTGCACTCACCTGAGCTCTGGAGTTATCTCAAGGTAAAAGAGTCAACACTTATACTGATTCCAGGTGTGCTTTTATGGTTTTGCATGCACATGGTGCCATTTGGAAGGAAAGAGGACTGCTAACTTCTGTGAATAAAGATGTGAAATACTAACACTTCTACAGGCAGTTAGGTTACCTGCAGAAGTAGCAGCCATGCATGCACTGCCCTGGACATGAAAAGGACAATTCTATGGTATCTCCAGGGAACCAGGCCACTGATAAAGTGGACAAAGAAGCAGCTAAACACACCCCATCAAGTTTAGGGTGGGCTTTAATCCCACACAAAGACCTCACCAGCTTTATACCTCAATACATCATTGAGGATCAGGAAAGGGCCCAAGAATGAGGTTTCACAGGTGAGGATCTCTGAGAAAAGGAAAATAAATGAAACAGGCACAAATTTCCTCCCCAAGGCACTTGTATATCCAATTGTTAAACATCTACTTGAGGGGACTCATGATGGTTGAGATGGCCTGACAGAATGGCTGTGGCCTTGACTTAAAGGTCCTCATATGAGGAAAATTATTCAGCAAGTGACCAGGGGATGCTAAATATGTGCTTGAAGTAATCCTAAAACAGAAGCACATCTGATGTAACAGAGTGTACAATATAAAGGCATTTGTCCCTTTGAAGACTGGCAAATAGATTTCACGCAGATGCCCAGAGCCACTGGGAATTACAGGTATTTGTTGGTAATGATAGACACTTTCTTGGGATGGAAAGAAGCATTTCCCATGTGAAGTGAAAAGGCGACTGAGGTAATAAAAACATTGATAAAAAAAATAATTCCAAGATTTGGGTTACCAGCTTCAATACAGAGAGATAATGGACCTGCATTTGTGGCTGAAGTGGTGCAAGCAGTAAGTAAAATTTTAAAGGCCACACCAAGGTCAAAGGCTCAGATCTCCTTATTGACCAACCACCAAAGAAAAAAAAATTTTTTTAATATCACCCGGAAGCTCCTAGTGTCCTGGGGGCCACAATGCACTAGAAAAACCAAAAAGATGAGTCATACACTGAAAAAGACTTTAGCCAAACTGTGCCAAGAAACTCATCTGACATGCGATGAGGCACTGTCCCTTGCCCTGCTCCATACTTGAGTAGCACCTAGAAGCAGACTCAAATTGAGTCCTTCTGAACTTGTATATTGGACACCTTTCCAAGCTAGGTTAAGCTTAAGTGATCCTGAATTAGAAAATGAGATTCAAATGAAATAGTGTGTAAAACAATTACATAAAATGTTGTTAATTGTCAGTTTGCTCTTTCCAGGTGCACTTATCCTACTGATGACCCATCACACCCCTTTTCACCAGGGGATAGGGTGTTATTGAAGTCTTGGAAGGAACAGGGTCCTGACCAACAGCTAAAAGAAAACCAGGGAGGGCCCTATGATGTTTTATTAACAACCCATTCTGCCTTAAAGCTTTCAGGTATAAAACCTGGGACTCATTGGATGCAAGTCAAAAGGGCACCTGCTGAGGACAAGTCAGAAGCAGACAGTTCAAAACCTCAGAGGGCCAGCCCGTGGCTCACTTGGGAGAGTGCGGTGCTGATAACACCAAGGCCATGGGTT
>NW_007727110.1:440573-440980 GCF_000696425.1 Galeopterus variegatus | reverse complement strand
AAAAAAAAAAGAAAGAAAGAAAAACTTCAGAGGAATTATAACCCAGTGGAGGACCTGAAATACCTGTTCAGGAAAGGTAAAATAAGTTGTTCTTATTTTATGTAACCAACGGAAGATGCTTTTACTTTTTACTTTAATTCGCACCGTCCTTTGTATCTGTTTGACACTCCCTACTCTGTGTTTTAAACCTGAGGAACATGTTTGGGAAATCACTAATCTTACTAATCTTCCTGTGGGACATGCATACATCATATGGCATGATCTCGATAACAATATAATGAAAGGTACTTACTAGGTGGAGCAGCTCAACTTTAAATTTAGCTAAAGGAGGGCCGGCCCATGGCTTACTTGGGAGAGTGCGGTGCTGATAACACCAAGGCCATGGGTTCGGATCCCATATAGGGATG
>NW_007727110.1:437034-439466 GCF_000696425.1 Galeopterus variegatus | reverse complement strand
TTTTAAAGATGACTGGTAAGGGGATCTTAGCCCTTGACTTGGTGTTGTCAGCACCATGCTCACCCGATGAGCTAACCAGCCATCCCTATATGGGATCCAAACCCGGGGCCTTGGTGTTGTCAGCACCGCACTCTCCCAAGTGAGCCACGGGCCAGCCCGATACCTTTACTTTTAATGCCGAACAAAATATGACTTATTGCAAGAGTATTTGCCCAGCAGTGACACTGGTGGGCTATTAGAGAATTCTAATCAGAGAGAACATTGCATCACTATGGAAACTGATGATGAAAGGCTTAGAACTTTGGACAGGTATGATGGGAAAAGGATAGCAGTTTTATGCATGACCTGCCACAGCGTAATGTGCTCAGAAACTTCTCAACCTTGTGTCTGTGGATGGATGCCTATGGCCCAGAGTAATGAAACTCTCAAGAATCGGTTTACAGGAATAAAACAGCAGGCAGTGATACCTGACAGTGAAAAGTCAACCATTATACCAGGTCAACGATGGGAGGCTTTATGGAACACTCAGACAAAAGCCTGTTTGGGAGTGACAACCACCCACCTGATGATGGTTTGGGACACCCAGAGATTCTGGGTTAACTCTATATATCCCAATTGCACTGAGGCTATTAATATAATTTGGCAGTAACATTCATGGTAGGTACACCAGAACTGGCCCCCACATAGTCTAAAAGGAGACTTCTTAGTGGGAATGGAAACAGGACTAGGCATTATGGGACAGGTAGAATTTCCTGCACTGAAGAAAGACATTCCCTACAAAAGACCTCTTTATCCAAGATAGGACATATAGAAGAAACGTTATTCCAAGAAGAAGGAAAAGGCTAGGAAACAGCACAGAAGGATAGCGAGGCCCTTATCAAATGGGTAGGAAAAAACCAACAAATCGTACAGACTTATTTTGAAACTCAGAGATGGGAACAGACTTGCACCGTAAGTCAACAGGGACTAATGACCGTACTGATACAAATAGAATCTGAGATAGCTATGAGACAATGGCCCACCACACTCAGAGCCAACATCTAGTCTAAACACCTTTGGGAGGTTTATGGACCCCTGCCTTATGGAAATTCCTGGGTGGTAACCAGGTGACCTTAGGTACTCTTTCCTTAAAGCCCAAGTGCCTAGACTAAATAAAACCCAAAGCTACTCAGTGGTCCAATTAGCAGGCATTAGGACCACTGTCAATTACACCAGAGTCTTTCCAATGGGAAGTTGCTGGGTTATTTTAATTGATTCAAATGCATGGCATCCTATTTCCCTCTCTGACTGTGAAAACATGAGGGGCAATTGCTCTGCCCTCAAAATACTTGGAACTCTGAGTTCTCCCAAGAATGGCCTTTAGTATCAACTGCTATGAGCTAGAACATCTGGTATATCAGAAAAGGTTGTTTTTGTTGGGAGGGCCAATACAATACCATGGTAAAGCTATTTGATATCTTCTGTAAAGAAACTTCTTTTCCCATCACAGAAACTGGTAACTGGTGTAATGCCAAGGTCATTGGCAGAATAAGTTTGCCTGCTGTAAACAAGTCCTATGATAACTTAGATACTGAAGACAAGTTGTTCCTTCAGACCAATTTATACCCTCCTCAAGGTGTCATTCCCATGGAAACTGAATGGCCAGAAGAGGAACTAAGACTTTTAGATATTGATTTAGAATCAGTTTTGCAAACGGTCAATAAGGTCTACCATAAGGTCCACATGACAGGAGACGACTAAAGTAAACATATCCTAGGTCTAATAAAGGAATTCGACAATGCCTGCAGAGAGTTTCTTGGATGGTTAGGATGTTCGTTACCCACTGACTTTCTATATTTGTAACTCAGAGGAACAACTTTTGCAATAATCATATTATTTCTTGTTCTTTTGTTCATAATGCAGAAAACTATGCAGGAGGAGATCAAAGGCTGAGGAAAGACAGCTACCCCTTATGACCCTAGAGATGAAGAGAGGAACAAAAGAGTATCTATCCCACCATGTCATAAAATTCCATTCCAAGTTAACCCTTCTAATGCCCCATCCCAGCAGGAGGTAACTAGATGACACTCATCACCCCTTGTTAATAGAAATGGATGAAATGATTGACAGTGGGGAGTTAAAAGGGACCTCAGTCAGAGAACAGCCATCTTTGGGGTAACTAAGACCAAGCAGAAAATTTCGGTTAGCCATTAACTGAGGAACAATGCTATTTCAACTAGTGACTTGCCGTACTCATAATTCCCCCTTTTCAAGTGAGTCAAAGTCATTCCCAGCCAAGGAACTAATAATTATCAATACCTTGAGGTTAACAGAGTAATTGAGAAACTGATCCTAAGGCTGAAACTGCCCAGGGATGAAATCGTGCCCCAAAAGGATCCTTCTCAAAAGTTGATTTCTGTGTATCTCCCATTACACCCTCTTATGTTGATTTA
>NW_007727110.1:432366-436658 GCF_000696425.1 Galeopterus variegatus | reverse complement strand
AGGATCCTTCTCAAAAGTTGATTTCTGTGTATCTCCCATTACACCCTCTTATGTTGATTTACTCTAGATGTTGCACACCTAAAATTAAGAATTGAAACTAAGTTTCAAGGATCCTTCTCAAAAGTTGATTTCTGTGTATCTCCCATTACACCCTCTTATGTTGATTTATTCTAGATGTTGCACACCTAAAATTAAGAATTGAAACTAAGTTTCCTTGTTTTCCTTAATTTTCCTAATCAACTGCAAACAAAGGAATTCCAAGAGAAAGGCAAAGCACCCCAGCTGATTATTAACTCACCTTCTTGCTTAAAGGAAAATTGCATCCACAATAGTTAGAGGTATGAGTCAGCTGTTTTTATGTTGCAGCACTGCTTGACTGAGGTTATTGTCTTGGAGCTCTCCCTAGGAGATAAGGACTCCGACCCTGAGATAACAACAAGGGTTTGAAGCTCACCAGTCCACCAACTGCAGACCCATAATGCCAAAACACCCAGTTCGTCATGGGACCCTGACATCTGACTCAGACCCTCTGCTGATCCTGTGACCAGCTTCCCCTTTATGTGCAGGACAAAACCCTCACCTCACCTTCCTGCCTCTTCTCCTTTATAAACCCAAGAACATTCATCAAAAAGGGGATGATTTTAGCCTGGTCAGCCCGCAGATGCCGGTTATCTGAATGACACTTCTAATCCTTGCACCAACTTTTGGACTTTGAGGTAATTTGTTTAACGTGAGAGGGCAGCTGAGCCTGTTGACAGTAACATTTGGAGGTGGCATTATGTTTGTTTGTCCCATTCTGCTGATTCTCTGGCCTGTGCCATAAAAACTGCAGTCTGTTCCCAACACACGCTGCCCCTTCCATTGGTCTCCAGTCCGCAGCACTCTGGAGCTGAAACTTTGAGGAAAAGCCAGTGACTTAATTCCAGAGTGCTTCAGCGAGGGGAACTTCTCTGTAAAGAACCCTGAGTACTGAGTAAAAATGTTATTAATATTATTAATGACCTACAATTGGAAGCTTTCTGCCCTCTTTTTGTTGTTGTTGTTGCTATTGTTCTCCTGTGGAAAAACTGAAAAGATTACTTTGTTATATATTTTTGTCTTTTGATCAAAGGGGAGGTGGACAGACCCCTTCAGAGCCGGGATTATGTGGAGAGAGTGTCTCTGACTTTGAGATATTTTATCCATAGAAATTTCCAAGCTGATGGTTTTTGGGGGTTTGGGGTTTGTTTGTTTGTCTTTTGGTTTGGAAAAACAAGGATTTTTCCCATGCACATAAATTGGTCAGCAGAAAAAGGATCCCAGTAGTGACAGCAAATAGACAAATGCCCTTGCTGGGTTTCCCTTTTCTTTGCAACTGGGAGAGGAAATTGGTTTTTAGAATGAGCGTTGGCCCATGTGGAGGATAGAAGTGTCTTTGTCTGGGGAAAGAGGAACCCAGGAGTTCTGTTGCATTTCCTGCAATCTGCTTTTAGAGCCAGCCTTGCCAGGAGAGCCTCAGACTACAGGACGAGCTCCCCTCTCCCCATCTGTAAAGCTACTCGACCATGCTAGTTGTCAGGCTCTTTTACCTGCCAGTAATCCTGCCAACTGGGCCGATTGTTGAGCTAGGCCTAGGTCTGGAGCTCCCAGACCTCTCAAGCCCATTCACAAACTGGGTCACAAGCCCTTCATATGCCAGGCTGGGTCCTCAGAGACCCATCACATGCCAGGCTGGGTCAGCAGACCCCTCACACACAGGTCTATGAGCTAGGTAACCGGCCAAAAGGCCCTTGGAAGCCATAGGTTGGAAAGCATGGCTGCGCCGGGTGGATGCCCGCCCGCCTGCTTCACCAAACTCCTCTCTCTCTCTTTGTCTCTCCCTGTCTCTCCCTCTCTCTCTCTGTAGAACACAAGAATAGCAACAAAACCAGAAAGATATATTGGCACGCATGCACGCTAACTTCACACACACACACACAGAGTTTGCTTAAAAAGGATGCTGAACCATACCCAACTGGACCCAAGGTGAGGGCCCTGGCCAAACTATTCTATTTTCCCAACAATCCATTCCTTCAGGGTCCTCGCCGTACAATCTACACGTTCAGAATCTTCCATGATATTCCCTTAGTGAAGATAAATGACTCTTACGTTTACATACTACACATTCCATCCCAGTCCCAATAGTCTTAGCTTGTTGCAGCACCAATTCAAAACTCCAAAGTCTCATCTGAGACCAAAAGCAAAAGTCCTTCCAGCCGTGAACCTGTAAAGAGTCAAAAACAAGTTTATCTACTTCCAAGATACAGTGGGACAGACATTGGGTACACATTCCTATTCCAGAAGGGAGGAATAGAAAGTAAAAACAGTCCCCAAACAAATCCAAAACCCAAACATGGCAAACGTTGGGCACACTGGGGCATCTGGACCCCTCAAGCCTTGGGCAACCTCGCTCCTACAGCTCTGCCAGGTGCAGACCATTGAACTGCCCTGGTGCCTGCAGCTTTTCCAGGCTGGTGCCACACATTGCCAGCGGCCCCACGGTTTGGGCTCCTGGTGGCAGTCCTGCCATCTTGGCTCCTAGACATTTCCTCAGTGGGGGTTCTCTGTGGTGGTTCTGACCCCACTTTTCTGCTCCACATTGCTCCGTAGGTGACCTCCGCAGCAGCTCCACCCCTGCAGCGGGTCTCTGCCTGAGTCCCCCAGCTTTATCTTCCAAAATCTAGGTGGAAGCTGCCATGCCTCCACTGCTCTCACATACTGCTGGCCTGCAAACTTAATACAATGTGAATGCCACTAAGGTTTTTGGCTTTTTTTCATCAGAGATGCTGAGGCAGGATTGCTCCAGCCAGAGTGGCTGGGATGCAGGGAGCAGTTTGCCAAGGGCAATGACACCTCAGGTCTGCCCTCCAGGACAACTCAGTTCTTATAGGATGGGTGGGGCGCTCTCCCAAACTTCTCAAGGCCTCAGGGCCTTGTGGTGGGTGGGGCACCCATCCAGACTTCTCAAATGCCTTTAGGACATTTTCCCCATTGTCTTGGCTCTAAGCATCTGGCTGCCTCATCGCCAAGATAATGTCTTTAGCAAGCAGTTTATCCACTTCACCCTTGCATTTTTTCTCCTCTCCACTTTTACATTCTGACTTTTGAATTACTTCAATCAGCTCAGCTTACATCGGCTACTCATTCAGTCTCGGGCAGTTCAGCAGCACTCCCCACCCAGTTCAAACAGCTGCACTCGCCCAGTCCATCAAGGAGTGGCTGCCCTGCCCCTGGGCATATCTGCGGCTCAACCCCCGCCACTGAGACAGGTGCATAGTAACGGAGACTAACTTTTCCACCTTTCACCAGGTGAAAACATACTTGAAATTCTGCAGGGACACCCATCCTCGGGCCATCTGCCCATCTGCATGTGGCACTCTTTCCTTGGGTTTTACGGCACCCATCCAGCCATTGGGTTTAAGTGGCACCCTTCGAGCCATTTGCCTTTGGACGAATGTGACATGCATTTACATAAGTCTCTAGAGCACTTTACACCATCCACCCCAGGTCTCATAGTTGCAGCCGCCAGGGGCTCTCCCTGTTTCTGCTGCTTTACTGTCCCAATTTCTCATGCACAACAGGTCATGCCTGGAGACACACAGTTTCCCCCAACTCACCACTGGGTTGGTCGTCTTCCCTGGTGTGAGGGGCAGGAGTGGCCAGTTGCTGCATGTTGCCCTCTAGGAGATTCATCCGTGCTTCCAAGAACTCTGCTTTCTGCCACAAATTTCGATCAGTTTGCAGCGTAGTGAGCAATAGCCAGGCTCCAGTCAGCAGAAAAGTTGTCACCGGGCACCACACGCTCAAGGACAGCCCCATTTCCTCCCCCCGCCAAGGGGTTTTGCATTGTAGTGCCTGGTCTATGCCGCCTTACAGTACAGTGTGCAGCAATCAGATCCCAATCAACAGGAAGGTGGTCACAGGGCACAGCATATTCATAAGTAGCCACATTTCCTCCTTTTTCCAAAGGCTTTTGGCTCCTGTACCTGCTCAGAATCCTGTCGCAGACTATGCCAATTGTGGCGTAATCCTGCCAATGTCGCCAATTTGTCTGGCTATGGCAAAGGACTGGACTCCTGCTCACAGCTCCAGTTGTCTAGCTGTTAACGCTGTTCATGATGCCAATTGTAAAGCTACTCAACCATGCTAGTTGTCGGGCTCTTTTACCTGCCGGTAATCCTGCCGATTGGGCCGATCGCTTGGCTAGGGCTGGGTCTGGAGCTCCCAGAGACCTCAAGCCCATTCACAGACTGGGTCACAAACCCTTCACATGC
>NW_007727110.1:430042-431271 GCF_000696425.1 Galeopterus variegatus | reverse complement strand
AGCGTGGTGCTGACAACACCAAGTCAAGGGTTAAGATCCCCTTCCCGGTCATCTTTTGAAAGAAAAAAAAAATGATGCAGTCATTTTGGAAGACAGTTTGGCATTTTCTTTAAAAGTTAAAAACACACCCTCCATATAATCCAGCAATTCCACTCTCAGATGTTGACCTAAAAGAAATGAAAGCATGTGTTCACACAAAGTCTTGTCTGAAAATATCTGTAGTACCCTTATTAAAAATAGCCAGAAAATGGAAATCACTCAAATGTGCATCAGCTGGTGAAAGGATCAAAAAGGATATATCCATACATGGAATGCCTCTCAGCAATAAAAGGAAAAAACTACTAGTTGACTCTCTAAAACATTATGTTAGGTGACAAAGGCCAGTCACAAGTGATTCCATATAGATGATATTCTAGAAGTCAAAGTGTAGCAACAGAAAGCAGTTTGGTGGTTGTTTGGGAACATGGGTCAGGTGAACGACTGACTGCGAAAGAGGCAGTGAGGGGGGCATGAGGGAACGTTTTAGACTGACGGAAGCATTCTAAAACTTGGTGTGAGGGCCGGCCTGTGGCTCATTTGGGAGAGTGTGGTGCTGAAAACACCAAGTCAAGGGCCGGCCCGGTGGCGCACTGGATAGTGCGCCGCTTGGGAAGCGCAGCGGCGCTCCCGCCCGAGGGTTCGGATCACACGCACCCAAAAAAAGCTAGTAGGGAAACTTGCCAGAATTTGAACCCAGATCTGCCAAAACTCCAAAGTCAGACCATAATTGTGTCTCCCAGTGTGTAAATATCTATCAAATACTTTGTGCACATGTGTGAACATGCCAAACTTTGAATGATTTAAGTATAACCTGTATTTTAATACTTAGGACAGCATCATAAAATTAATTTCTAAATGAATATTGAAATTTATCCAGTTTCTATGTTTAGCAATTGGTGTTAATTTACCTCTCATAAGTGCTAGAAAGGTTCTACAATACCTCCTCCAGCCCTTTTATACTATTCAAGCTTTTTATTAGCCCTAATGTTGATTGCCTTCCCAGGGCATCTACTAGTTTGAGTATAATTTGTCTAATTAAATTTAAAGAAGAGATGTTTCAGGGAGCACCATTTCATCATTTCCTCTTAAACTCTATGCTGTGGACTTTAATGAGGACCTAAACCCCATCTTAACCCAGCCTTAGTTTCAGCACAGATGAGCTGTGCTTGTTAAGACAGTCTTCAGTTGTC
>NW_007727110.1:422551-430032 GCF_000696425.1 Galeopterus variegatus | reverse complement strand
TAGATAGATAGATAGATAGATAGATAGATAGATAGATAGATAGATAAATAAATAAATAAAATAAAATAAAACTTGGTGTGATGGTGGTTGCTTGTCTTATACATTTGCCCAAAATTATCAAACTATACACCTAAAATGGGTGAATTTAATTGCAAAATAAGTTATTCCACAGTAAAGCTGTTAAAAATAAGATGGTTATTAGAAGCCAAAAGAAATAGTCCTGAGAACCCACTTTGGAGAAGGATACTAAGCATCTCAGGACTGAAAAACATAGAGGCATGCATGCAGCAGGTGCTCAGTAAAGCTTTCGGGATGCAGGGGAATCATTATGCACCAGTCAGCTTTCACTGCCTAGAAAGTCCCTCCCCTCTCCCCAGTTCAAGTCAGCCCAGGCTTAACAATATCCTTGTCTGACATGTGGTGGCCACAGTGGGCCACCAGAGGGATGGGAATCTTTGTCTTTCGCCCCAAACTTCTTGAGGCCCTGTGGTTGGGCTTATATGCAGTGGATGGAAAGAAGTGGGACTTTCCCTCAGGGAATGCTGGTGCCCCGAGAGGGCAAGTTGTTCAGAAGTAGGTGCATAAGGGGAATCCTGGAGTCTATGGGACAAGGGATATCGCCTTGTAATAAGAGAAAAAAACTGCTTTGATGGAACAAAGAGGCAGATTGAACACAATTTGGCACCTTTGCACGCTGAGATAAAATAGGACGGAGGGTTTTTTGGGGGGTGGGGTAGAAAAGTTTAGGGACAACAATGAGGTAAACACAAGAAGTAATCACAGGATGCTCATGGTGAGTCCCGAGAAGCTCTAGACAGTCAAGAGGTTAACAATGGAAACTCTGAAGGGCAAGAGGATACCTCCCTGGATGTAGAGGCCCTTGGGAGCCAGGGGACATGAGTACCTGGACATTCTGACCATCCCACTTCTAGGACACATGGCACAGATAAACATCTTCGCAGATGTGCTATGATCATGTAAGCGTGGGCCCCACAGGGTCTGCAGAAACACTGAGGTTAACTGCAGCTTCAGGAGACAGCAACTGCAGAACCCGCCTGGTCTCCTGGACACCATGTGGGTGACTCAGGATTCAGGGGCCAATGGACAAGCCCAGTCCTGTTTCCCACAAAAATGGTGTCAGTCACCTGTGCGGGACACAGATAGGTGAGTGGGTGTGTTATTTTCTTTCTTTTTCTTTTTTTTAGGGTGTGTTCTTTTAAATGACAATTATAGACAACATTTAATCTATGGGACAACAGATGGTTTCTGGGACTGTTATATTTTCAGTAGTTGGTAACCTCTGTGGCTGAGACTTCAGAGCTCTAGGTGCTGTGGTCTGACTATTTGTGTCCACCCTCAATTCATATGTTGAAACCTAATCCCCAGTATGATGGTATTAAAAGGTGGAGCCTTTAAGAAGTGAATGGGATTAATGCCCTCAAGATGGGGTCTGAGGGAACTTCAATGCCTCTCCTACCACCTGAGGACACAGTGAGAAGGGGCCATTTGTGAACCAGACAGGAAGCCCTCACCACATACCAAATCTGCGTGCACCTTGATCCTGGACTTTCCAGCCTCCAGAACTGTGACCAATAAGGTTCTGTGGTTTACAAGGCACGCAGTTTGTGGCTTTGTTCTAGCATCCTGAACAGACTGAGACAACGGGGCTGCTGGTGTCCAGGTATTCTACTGGCTACTTATAGATATAAAAACACATGGGACTTGCTGAGAGGTGGACATGGGCTTCTGACTCCCAGGTGTGGACAACATTCCCAAAAGCACCGCCCTGAAAGTGGGGGAAGCCTGGGAGCGCTGAGGAGAGGAGAGAGAGGGTGGGAAGAAGGTGGAGGCAGGGAAGTGGGGATGGGGCCCAGGCCCCAGTGGGGTGTTGGGAAGGTGGGCTTCTACTGGGGTTTGCCCAACCACAGCTTTGAGTGGGAACTTAATGAATGTGTCTGACAAGAAAGGACTCACGGTAGGCTTGATAACTAAACATCTTGCAGTAGGTGTTTAATAAACTTCCTGAATGGACGGATGGTAGAATGAACGGAGGGCTGTATGTAAGAACGAATCAACCATGGCTATTCAGTGGGGGGGGGTCTGGGCACATCAGGCACATCCCCCTGCACTCACGCCCACCCCTCACCCCCCGACACAGGGGGTTACAGTTCCATGTGCTTCTTCTCAGCCTCCATTAGCTCCTGGATCTTCTGGGGTATGGTCTTTGTCCAGAACTGGAACCTGCGGGCCCTCAGGGCCTGGCCCACTGCAGGCTGTATATTCAGCTGCAGGTATCGCTCCTCCTGGTCAAACACGGGCCAGTGGGGCAGACCCTCGCCATTGGGGTTCCTGTAGACATGCCCGCCCAGCAGGGCAAGAGGAGGGTCACTGAGCGCTGCCAATGCCAAACCTGCCGGCCCTGACCGGGTCAGGCCAGGAAGACAAGCAGGCCAGGCGGGCTTGGGGAGTGAGGGGGAAGGATTCCAGATATAGCTGGGAAACTGCCTCCCAGTGGTGTCAGCGCCATGGGGTGGGCGTGGGGGGCAGGCAACCTGGTCTGTTTTGTCCCTCACTCTCAGAGGGGGGCTGTGACAGCACCACAGCACTCTGCCCATCCTACAGGTCACAGGGAGATGGAACTGCCATGGGGCCCCTCTGTGTCCTAGTGGGTCCTGGAGCTGGGGAGGGGCTATCATGTGACTCAGGACACATGTATGATAATGAGGGGTCCCAGGGAAGGGGAGCGCTAGGTGGGAGCGCCTGGCAGGTTAGGCAGGGGTGTGGCATCTCACCCATTTCGAGCAAAGTTGGCCCAGTACTTCATCACCCTCCTGCTCAGCAGCGCCTCCTCCTCAGTGAGTTTGACTGCAGAGAGGAGGAGGACAAGTGTCCAGTCGGGGCCACCCCAGGCCAGCTGCCCATTCGTGCACCACACTCACCATCCCAGGTGTCACTTCTCCCTGGACCCCGCAGGTCTGGACCTCCGCCCCTCCCCCTCCGCCCTCGGGAGCCAGGCCCTCTCCTTGACCCAGCTCCTCACTCTCCCAGACTCTACCTGGCTCATCGCAGGGCCCATTGCTCCTTTTGACTCAGGGAAGCCCTTTGAGGAACAAATACGCGACACCATCCCTGGGGTGGGAGACATGGAGGCAGCACGTGCCACAGTCTGACGAGCCTTGCATTCTAATCCCAGCTCAGCCTTTTGAGCTCTGAGATCTTGGACACTTGATCCCCATCTCTCTCTGAGTCTCAGTTTCCTCATCTGTGCTGTGTAATCTCACTCTGAGCCTGTTTCCTCATCTGTACAGTGACCCCTGAGGGACCCAGCCAGGGTCTGTCCCACCTCCTGGGGAAGGAGGAAGACTCACTGTGGCTGCCCCAGAAGGAGCTTCTGAAGACAAAGAGAATCTCATCGCCATGGTCGGCCTTCACGTGGGGTGGCTTGATGTCCTTGAAGCAGGAGGGACGATGCTGGAACTCATAGAAGTAGACGGGGGCATGGGAACCTAGGGGAGTGACAGGTCATGACAGGGGGCCCCCTCACTTGGAGCTGTCCTGCATCACCCGTGGTGACACAATACCTAGGTCTAAAGCTCACTGGAATCTGGACAATGGGGTGGGGGTGTCCTAGGCTGCAGCAGGGGCAGTGTGGAAACCTGGGATAAATCATGGCCATGGACTTTTGAGCTGGGTGTTCTTGGGCAAGTCACTGAAGGTCACAAACCACAGTTTCCTCATCTGTAAAATGAGGGAAATGTCTGTCTCTAGAATAGCCACGAGGATTTACTGAGGCGAGGGGCATCAAGTGCCTGGCAACCAGGGGCCCTGTAAAGATTTGGGTTGGGTCCTGGACACCCACAAAACTCTCCTAGGACCCAGGGCTCTGAGCTGCCCCTTTGCCAGTCAGGCCTTAGGTAAGATGTACTCACACTGAAAATGTGCTACTCGGAGTGCAGGGATCACGAACATGGCATCCCCCATCATCTCCCGGAACTGGGCTTGGAGGGTCTGGGGGTCCTCATTGTCCCCCATGTACTCCTCCATCAACAGGTCACCAGTCTCAGGAGGCAACATCTACCCCAGGTGGATCAGGAAGAGTGAGGTCAGGCAGGCTGCCAGGGCAAGGGAGGCAGCAGCCTCACGGGTGGAGAGATAGATGGTGCAGGGGCAGGGAATGGGGGGAAATGGCCAAGCTCAGGGGTGACCCCACCCACAAACACACAACTACCCCCACATTTGCTCACGGGAGTCACTGCACGGGCAGGCTATCTGGGGAATGGGTTTACCCTACTCAGGAGAGAGGCAGCTCCTCTCCAATGGCAGAACCCTGGGAGCCTCACCATCTCTGCTGAAGTTTTCTGCACAAGAGCCTGCATGGATTCTCTGTCCACTTCCTTCTGGGTGTCAAAGAGGCCCATGAACTGCGTGGTGGGAGGAGAGCCTCATGTTGGGGGTGGAATGGGCCTGGAGCTATGAAGCTCTGCGGCCCCCACGTGGAATGGGTTCCCCAGGCACGCAGGGCTTGGGGCTGGCCTCACCATGGGAATGACCCAGCCCCATTCGTCGTTGTTGACACCAATGATGCTGGGGACAGGTCGAAAGTTGTCCGAGGCCAGCAGCTCCAGAGGGTGCCTGGGCAGGAAGGCCCCATCCACCACACCAGGGATTATCTTGAAGGGCTGAGTGGGCATGCAAGGTCAGGGAGCAAAGTCAGGTCCCTGACATTTTCTGACAGTCTCTTAGTTCCTTCCACACCTTCCTGGCACACCCCAACGGCTCCCACCCTCCCAAAGAGGTTTTATGCACATGTGGCTTGGCACACGATGGCCTCCATTTCCCATCCAGGTCTATGAGGACACCAGGTCATGGAGGTAAAGTAACATGCCCAGGGCCTGTGAAGGGTGCTCAGGCCTGCCTGCCCCCCACCGTATTGCCTCTCACTTCCTCCACACCCATGTCCACTGCCCTGACCCTGTTAATGGCCAGAATCTCCTCTTCACTCTTGCCCCGCAGGCAGCGCACCAGGGCCTCGGAGTCCACCTGGTCACAGGCAGAAAGGTTGGCCACCATCTGTAAACAGATCAGGAAGGGGCTGGCTCATCCTTCCAGGTAGTGGAGAGGTCTTTGCCCGGGGTCCTGGCAGGGAGCAAGTGCACCCCAAATCTCACAGGGTATTGTATGTTGATTGCTACAGTTTTCAAACTGTTCCAACATCCCTGGTGCTCAGAGGTCTCAGCCAGAGGGGCCATGCCACCTGATCAGATGGTTCTGCCCATGGTGGGGGTTCTCAGGCCAGCAGCTTTTTAGGCCACAGAACATACTCAGCCTGCACAATGGCAGCACTGTGGAGATTCTGACCCTTGAGCCCCTCAGCAATGCCTGTGCAGGGGGCAGTTTCTAAGACACCCTGATGATGGTCCTTGTTATCCTCATTTAACAGTCAAGCAGCAGAGGCTCCGAGAGGTGGGAGATGAGGCAGCAGGTCTGGGCCTCGGTGGATGAGGGCACTCACCGTGGACACTGCATCAGATGAGCCAGTGATGAGGTCAGGCAGCAGAGCCACACCACTCTCCATGATGGCACCGTGGAAGAGCCCTCGGGACATGGGGGATATGACATGTGAAGACACGCTTGTGCCGCCTGCAGACTCTCCAAAAATGGTGACACGGTCAGGGTTGCCTCCAAAGTGGGCGATATTCTGCTGGACCCAGCGTAGTGCAGCCACTTGGTCCAGGTAGCCCCAGTTCCCGGTTGCGTGCTTGTCTCCAGTGCTGAGAAGTGACAAGAATAGGGATCACAGGGCTGTCCTGGCTCTGTGCAGCCCCCTAGCACAGCCCTGGACTGGTCTCACCTGAAGAAGCCCAGGACACCCAGGCGGTACTGGATCGTGACCACCACCACATCCTCAAAGGCTGCCAGCACAGAACCATCATACATCGAAGCTGAGCCCACAACAAGCGCCCCACCATGGATCCACACCATCACCTGGGGGAATCAAGGCAGAGACCACATGACGCCCCCCCAGACCAAACCCCACCAGGGCTGCTACCTAGACTACCCACGTCTTTGGCTCTGTCCACCTGCCCACACAGACAGAACTCCAGCGAGATTCCAAGACCTGGGCCATGGAGCAGGGACCCCAGTTCTACCAAGAAACCCAGGCCTCTCATACTTTAGAGTCTACCCATGTGTCCAAGCCTGACTCCATTACTCCCAGAACCATCTCTGTGGTGGAGAGAAAAGGGGTGTCTCCCTGATTGTCCCACCCAAACATTAATGAAAATTGTCCTCCATCTCATCTGCCCAACAGATAATCCTTAGCTGGGGTCTCTGATGACCTCAACATGCAGTCCTCAGGCACCTGAGTTGGTCCCCTGGGCACTAGTTGGGTGGGTGTGTCCTGGGTCCACCCCAAGGACACAGACTCTGACCTCTGGAGCAGCCAGGACCACGTGACCCCATGTCCAGAGGTCAGCTGCCCACACTGGGTGAGCAGCATTTCTTGGACTGATAGTGACAGGCCCCTCAACAGGATCCACACTGAAGTGGGGCCCTAGCTGAGCCTGTCCTTTCTAAACTTCTTGCACAAGAAGTGTCCTCCCTCCCCCCAAGACCTTGGTTTGACACTCACAGGCAGGTTAGAGCCCTGATGGGCATGGGCAGGTGTGTAGATACTGAGGTACAGGCAGTCCTCGGACATGGAGGTGGAAGGCACAGTTACGTTAAACAGGCTCATAGCGTCTGCGTTCATCATAGTGGCATCCTGAAGACACCTGGTGGCCGTGGCAGACAGTTGGTCCAAGGTCCAAACTAACCAGACCCTGGGTCCAGATTTGCACCCAGCCACCCTCAGTCCCCTTCCCCCTGATATGCTGATAACACATGATCCTTGTCTAAAGTCTCTTCCCACCAAGTTACAGGTCACGGGCTCTGGGGAAGCTGGGTTAGAGTCTGGACTTCCCGGGAGGCTTCAAGGTTGTTGAGGACCTTGGACACCACTCCTGAAGCTGGGAAATCTTGACTCTTAGAGGCCTCTATGGCAACCACTGGCAGCATGTGTTGACATTCACAACTGTATCCCTGTCCACATTGAGGCCTGCGACAGGGGAGTAGCCCTCACACATGTGCTGCATCAATGAATGAGTGAATGTTAATTTCTCGTGAGAAGGGCAGTGACACGTCCCTCATCCCAAGTCTGGACTCTCAGGGAATCTCATCATTCTCACATAGCCTAAAGTTGTAAGAACACACACATTTCCATTGGCCAGTGGCGCCTGGCCCTGTCAGGGGGCACAGTGACTGTGGAGAGTGGGGGCACAGTGACTGTGGAGAGTGGGGGTCTTCAGGGAGCCAGCCCTGCTGCCCTTGTCAGGGGTCTTCAGTATCTGCTTCTGGAGTCAGGGGCTCCTACGAGGTTCACAGAGCCACCGCAGTCTCTCCCAGACACCTCCCAGTGGTGGCAGAGAACACTCGGCATAACC
>NW_007727110.1:409099-422541 GCF_000696425.1 Galeopterus variegatus | reverse complement strand
TTTTCTTTTCTTTTCTTTTCTGGGTTTTTTTTTTTTTTTTTTTTTTTTTTTTTTTTTTGGTCTTTTTGGTGGCTGGCCGTATGGGGATCTGAATCCTTGACACCACGTTCTAACCAACTGAGCTAACTGGTCAGCCCCTTGGCTGCCCTTTTCCACATGTCCTCATTCCTGTCTGAACAGGGATTTCCAGGACTCATGTCCTCAGCTGGGGGTAGCAGAGGACTGGGCCAAGTCTCCACCTGCCTCCCAGCCAGGCTCCTCCAGACCTCGGGTTTAGTGTAGCCCCCAGAGCACAGGCCTGTGTTTAGTGACTCACTGATCTGACACGTTTCAGAGGATGGTGCTCCTGCTGAGAAGCCGGTCATTGCCCTCTGCCTGCAGCCACGGAAGGGGGAGGGCATGTGCCTGTGTGTGAGGAGGGAGGGAGGGAGGGCAGGGCCTGTCTCTCACTCCACCGCCCTTGGCCCAGCCCCATCAACTGCCCTCTTTTTCTTGGCATTCAATGGCCTGTCCAAAGATCATCTCTCTTGGGCAGCAGAGAGCTTTTTTCTTTAAAAAAAGAATGGAAGGAACGAACGGTTGGAATTTCTTTTAGTTCAATATTTATATGTGTGATGACCAATAGTGGCAGCCTGTGGCCAGAGCTTATAAATGATAGATGCAAAATTGCACTCTGCTCCCTATCTGTAAGGATATTGATAGCACAACCTTGTCCCTGCCCCTCATGCACCTTCCTGGCCCCTTTCCTGTAGCCATCTCAGGCTTTCCTCCTCCTAAAGCCCTATGTGGGGAGGAGATGGAGCCAGGCACCAGGGGTCTGAAGTGCGATCCACCCAGAGTACAGACCTCAACCACATGCTTGCAACTTCCAAAGCAGTAGAGGCAGAGGGGTCCCCTCTCAGACACCTCACCCAGCTTTGTCCTGGCATTAACAGGCCTTCTTAGAGAATACTGGGTCCTGGTAGGAGATGGCATTCTATCTGTTTCTTCCAATCTGCTGATTCTCTGGTCTGCACCTTAAAAACTGCAGTCTGTTCCCAAGACCTTCTGCCCCTTCATTCGTCTCCAGGCCCAGCACCCTCGGGCTGAAACTTTGAGGAAAAGCCAGTGACTTATTTCCAGGGTGCCTCAGTTAGGGCAACTTCTCTGTAAAGGACCCTGAGTACTGAGCAAAAACCTCATTAAGATTATTGTTAATGACCCATAACTGGAAGCTTCCTGCTTCTTTTGTTGTTGTTGTCGCTCCTGTGGAAAAACTGAAAAGATTACTTCTTTATGTATTTTTGTCTTTTTATCAAAGGGGAGGTGCAGAAACCCCTTCAGAGCAGGGATTGTGCAGGGAGAGTGTCTCTGACTTTGGGATATTTTATCTATAGAAATTTCCAAGCAGATAGTTTTTTTGTTTTTTTTTTTAAACATGACCGGTAAGGGGATCTTAAACCTTGACTTGGTGTTGTCAGCACCACACTCAGCCAATGAGCTAATCGGCCATCCCTATATGGGATCCAAACCTGGGGCCTTGGTGTTATCAGCACCACACTCTACTGAGTGAGCCACGGGCTGGCCCCTGATAGTTTGTTTTGAGTTTTGGTCTTTACATTTGTTTGTTTGTTTTTTGGTTGGAAAAACAAGCATTTTTACGATGCATGTAAATTGGTCAGCAGAAAAGGGAGCTCAGGAGTGGTGGCAAATGGACCAATGTCCCTGCTGGGTTTCCCTTCTCTTAGGGACTGGGAGGGGAAATGGTTTTCATTTGTGAGCGAGTGTCTGTTTGGGGACAGAGGAACCAGGGGAGTTTCATCGCATTTCCTGCCACCTAGATCATTTCCTGCTCTTAGATCCAGCCTTGCTAAGAGAGTCTCAGACTGCAGGGCCTACCCTGCCCCCATCTTTCCAAACACCGGGGCAAAAAACCAGAAAGGACAAGAAAATATCTATACATATGTACATAATGTAAAAACAGTTGATGCAGGGCCGGCCCGGTGGCGCACTGCTACAGTGCGCCGCTTGGGAGCGCGACGGCACTCCCGCCGAGCTTTCGGATCCCACATACAGACCGGCTGCTCACTGGCTGAGCGAGGTGCGGGCGCAACACCGAGGGTCGTGATCCCGTTGCTGGTCCCTGTCCGGTACGGGCGCAACACTGAGGGTTGCGATCCGTTGCCGGTCACGAAGAAAGACAAAAAGAAAAAAAAAACAAAAAAAAAAACAGTTGATGCTTTAAAAAAAACTCCTCTGAAAGAAAAAAGAAAAAAGTTAAAAGAATGAAAACACACACACACGAATAAGAGAATAAACAAAAACTAAAAGAAAGAATAAAAATAGGAATATTTTTAAAGTGAAACAAATAAATCTGCTCATAAATAAAATTCCGAAAGTCACTTTATTAAAAGGTTTGGTTATGTTTCTTTGTTTTGGGGGAAATATTGTAAATATGTATTCCTCTTTGCTGATTTAGCCATTCTCAGATGTTATACTACAATTGTAAATTAAATGTAAGCACTAAGGGGATAAATGCATGTAAGGGGAAAAAGTCCTCTGGTAGAAGGTGAGGGCTTATAGCCAGAGGGCAAAAGCCCATCTAAACAACTCTAATCACTGTTTAGGTATGGGAATGTATACTTTAATGAATTTAGAGCTAACAGGTGGTTGTCAGACCGATCCTGTAAGAGATTTTAAGAATTGCTGAAAGATGTGAAAAAAATGTTTGCTAGGGGCAAGCTGTCTGTTGGGGGAAACTTTAGAAATAATAGTACTTAGACTTTATAAGAATGTAACTTATGCTTAAGGAGAGGTTATACTTTAATGAGCCAGTTTAACCAACATAGCTTTTCACTAATTTTACTTTGGAATGTCACATTGTTAATTTTACTGATGCTACTAGTTTCCATTGCTTAAGCTGTACTCAGCCATAGATAACTTTTGTAACACTGCCCATGTCCTTGTGTCCTTTTGTAATGATTGAATCAACTGAATTTTCCTGTGAAACATCCTTGTCTTTACAATAAAAAACAGAAGCTAACTTTGAATGGCTGCTGTAACCAGTTTTCTCTGGGATACAGACCCTTCGGGCTTCTTAATGCATTCATGGTGCTTTGAGTAATCCTTTTTTCATCTCCGTTACACAGTAAGAAGTGTAACATACCAGCTCCCACCTTTCTCTCCCACCGTCTCAGGTTCTGCCTCTGCAGAATTTGGCAGATCTGAGCCGGGTTCCATAACAAAAAGTAAAAAACAAACACAACCCCAGGAAGCTACTGCCACCCTACACTTATCAGATCGACATGGATCAACATGTTCCATGCCATCTGGGGTTGATGAGGCCGGGGTCAGCAGCCACTCACAGGCTCCAGAGAGGGCAACTGAGCAATGTCTTTCCACGTCAAAAAGCCCACTCCTCCCCCCAGTAACACGCTGCCTACACACAATTCCTTGCCAGGTGGGATGTCTATCCATGTAATTCATTGTAACCACTGAAGCCTGACGTTAGATGCAGGGAAGAAAAAAATCTGCTGAAATGTAACTGACTAGAGACCAGTTATCAAGGACACTTCATGCTTTTTTGTTGTTGTTGGCGGCATAGAGATGGGAACCCTTGACCTTGGTGTTATCAGCATCACGCTGTGACCAAGTGAGCTGAACAGCCAGGCCTCGGATGCTTCATCCTTGAAGAGAAGCCCTTCCATTAAAGGGTTTGAGGAAAGGGCTGGCCCGTGGCTCACTTAAGAGAGTGTAGTGCTGAAAACACCAAGTCAAGGGTTAAGATCCCCCTACCGGTCATCTTTTAAAAAATAAAAAGTAATTTTTAAAAAAGGGTTTGAGGAAGGTCTACCATGTAGGGGTGAGAGGAGGTCACCCACTGTTGTCAGGAAAAGAAAAATCCTGGCACAAAAAGGGGGTTTGTGACCATTTAGGTAAAAACGAAAGACAAGTGCACACATGTATTCTTGGTTAAACTCCTGGGTGCTAAGTGGAAGGCCCTTAGGGGCCTTGTTTGTCCCTGTGGAGGAGCCAGGACTGGGTGGGACAGAAGAGGGTATGACCTATCACCTGGGCTCTCTTATGTCTTGTCAATTATTCTTTCTGAATGTGGGTCCAACCCAAAATAATATTTTAAAAAGGAGACATCAGTGAAGCTGGGCAGATCTCCCTGCCTAACAGGTCCCGGTGACTTCTGAAAGCCTGGTACAGGGCAGGTAAGGGAGAAAGTTCCTTGAGAGTGAGTCATAGGGGAGGGGTCCTCCTGGCTAGATTAGACTGCGAAAAGGTGAAGGAGAGAGTCAGGTCCTACACCAAGGGGTGTTGTAGGTGAGAGGATCATGGGCTTCATACACACCCCGGGCACAGTGCCACAAGGCCTGAGATTCGGACAAGGGCATGGAGAAAGCCTGGAAGGCACAAAGTACCATCACATCACCTTTGCCTTCGAGGCCACATCGTTGCACGGGGAAGAGGGACACAGGCTGCTTCTCACATCTGGCTGCTTCTCAGATTGGCTTTAGGCTGTGGTTCCAGGCGCTTCTGTATTCTCTGAGGGCCAGTAACCTTGCCTGGGGCCCCTTTCGAGGGGATCAGGGTGCCACTCTAGCCAAAGGTGAGACACACTCAGAGCCAAAGACAACAGGAACGGGTTATTGTTGTTACTACCCTCTGGCAGCACCGGCTCCAGCCACAAACACAGGACGAAAACGTCCTGAAACCTCCCCTGTTACCCTCAAGGCTGCTAGTACTCCACTCAAACGTCCTCTTTGTTTGGGGGCCTGGGGCAGCCCTGACCCTCTCTGTGATTCAGGGGGCACATCCTGGGTGGGTGGGAGGCTCGGGTGGGGCACACGGTTCCCGCACCGTCATCTCCTCAGTTCCCACCTCCCTGGCGTCTTCCCTCCCACAGTCTCAGGTTTGCCTCTGCAGAATGTGGCAGAGCCCACCCCGGTCCCTGTCGCCCCCGACAGAGCCTCACCCTGGCCCCGGACGAGGAGAAGCAGGAGCCCACAGGCCAGGGCGCTCAGCCGCGCGCGAAGTCGGTCCAGCTGCGTGGTCTGCTAGCAGGTCTTCCTTTGCACAGGGCGGGGAGCAGCTGGGGCGCGTGGCATTGGGGCAGGGCAAGGTGGGTCGGCAGGAGAGCGGGACGAGCGGGCACAGGTCACATGGGGAGCCAATGGCTAGCAAGGGCGGCTTGGCCTCTTTTCTGCTCGGTTTCCCTTTGGCCTCCTAGGAAGGAGCTGCGCGACTTTTGCAGTCCCTCTGCCATACCAAGCATCCTGTCCTCAAACCTGAAATCACTGCATTCACTGTCATTGTAGTCACAGGTCTGACAAGGATGTTGGGGGTGCAGGGGAGGGCGCAAAAGTCTGTAATTGGAGAACCCAGGAGGGCTTCTCTGAGGAAGTCCCCGGGGTGCCACTCCAAGTGGGACAGGGGTGGGGGCTGGTGTCTGGTCTTCCCTGCCAGGGGGGTGACTGAACCCTGAGGTGGGATGGGAGGAACTGAAGTTGATTTTAAAAAAAAAAATTAAGGGAATTTCCGCTAATTCAATTAGTAAAGAGGAGGGCTGGCCAGTCAGCCCAGTTGGTTAGAGTGCAGTGTTATCACACCAAGGTCAAGGGTTTGGGTCGTTCTGCCTGCCAGCTGCCAGACAAAACCAAACCAAACCCAAAGAGTCAATTAGTGAGACAGAAAATATATCAATAAAATAAAAAATTGGCGTGAAATTCAGATAACATACAATGGAACCATTATAAAGTGTACAATTCAGTGGCAGTTCATTTATTCCCAATATTATTCAGCTACCACATCTCTCTAGTTACACAGCTTTTTCATGACCACAGCAAAACACCATTAACTAATAAGTAATCACTCCCCCTTCCACCTGTTAACTTTATTTTTTTTATTTATTTATTTTTTTCAAAAGATGACCGGTAAGGGGATCTTAACCCTTACTTGGTGTTGTCAGCACCACGGCAAGTCCGGGTGCAGGTAAGTTACTCTCAGCGTCCGAGGGAGACGTTGTTCGGAAGAATCAGAAAGGTTCAGCTGTGCATTAGGGGCTGGAGTTCTGTCAGCTCACGAACAGTTAGTGGGCTGTTTGGGAGGGAGGATTGTTGTGCCCATTTTATGGATGAGGAAACCGAGGCTTCGTAGAAGTTAGACGAACTTGCTCAAACCAACCAACTAAGAAGAGGGGGTTTTTTCTGGAAGGGCCAAGACGCCTGACATCTCCCCCATCCATAACCAGGTGAGCGACCCTGAGAGCACAGTTGCTGTGGCCTTCACGCCCACCATTCCGCACTGCAGTATGGCCACCCTCATTGGCCTGTCCATCAAGGTCAAGCTTCTGCGCTCCCTTCCCCAGCGTTTCAAGGTCAGTTGGAGCTGTGCCTGGGGGTGAGTGTCTGCTACTGAGGAGGAGGATATCAAAGTAGGGCCTGAAAGGATCCCAGCCAGTAGAGATGAAACTGGGAGGAGGCTTTCCAAGTTGGTGTGACAAAGAATAAAGCTGTGAGCGGGAAAGTGCAGAAAAGTAGTCAGGAATGTAGCAGGAAGGGCATTAGGGAGCTGTGGATTGTTTGGGACTAAGGATGCCTTTAAATCAACAGTAGTTTGTCACTTCTTTGGATATAGTTGGAGTGGCTGTGGGTGGGTTTGGGGTGTAATAAAAGGGCCAGAGTCCAGGGACATGAGTAGGAGAAAGGATAAGCTGGAGTAGCTGAGGACCTGGGGCGGGGGGGAGCACGTGGGTGGGCACCGGTGGGTGGCTGCTCAGGCTCTGGATATCTCCCTCTCAGATGGACGTGCACATTACACCGGGAACCCACGCTTCAGAGCATGCAGGTAAGTTTGAGCTGGTGTGAGCGTTTTGCCCTGGGGCTCCAAGTTGTCTGAGGCTCCCCCTTTGCCACAGTGATTGGTGGGACATGATTAGGGGTTGGGGACTGGGTCATATTGCCAGAGACTCCACTGAAGGTGGTAGCCTGGTCCAAAGCTGGCCTGACTTGAGTCTCCTGTGCTTGCTGTGTCCTCCCCTCTCCCCAACCTCGAACCAAAGTGTTTCAAGCTTCAGCAGTACAGGAGGCAGACATAAGCAGCCAGATGGGAGGGGTCTGAAGAAGGCAGGATAGGTGTGGGCTCACGAGGTTGAAGTAGCTTGATCAAGGCTTGGAGTCCTGGGAATGAGGTTACAGGAGGGCCTTGTTGGTGGGGACTTCACCTGTACAAAGGCTTGGAGGTGGGGCTGGCTTGCAGCTGGCCAGAGCCTGGCTTTGACACTGTCCTTCCCACTCCCTCCTTCCTGCCCAGTGAACAAGCAGCTTGCAGATAAGGAGCGGGTGGCAGCTGCCCTGGAGAACACCCACCTGCTGGAGGTTGTGAATCAGTGCCTGTCATCACGCTCCTGAGCCTGGCTTTTGACCCCCAGCCTGCACACTGGTGTCCCGATCCCAGCTCCACATGGCCTTTTTTTTGTTGAATCACTGACAATGAGAAACTAACATTTTGCATTTTGTAATGCACCCTTAATTTATATTCATTTCCCAGCATGACTTAGCATCTTTCATCTTGGTGGAGTCACTTGGGGTTTGAGAGGGGGTGGTGGTTGTGAGTGCCTGTGCAGGATGGATCTATGAGGTGCAGTTTATTTATTTATTTAAAAAATTTCTCTCAGTGTTTCAATTAGGGAAAGTTACAAGTATACCAAAATAAAAATTTTAAAAAAGGAAAGTGTAGTGTATGAATATACCCATATACCCACCACCACCACTAGATTCAACAGTTGTTGACCTGTGGAACACTGGCCTTATTTTTGTGTATGTATGTAAATATATTTGAGTAAGCTGCAGAGACGATTCTTTACTTTTAAGTACTGCATCCTACATGTATAACTGTAAGCCTATATAACCACAGTACTTTTATCTGACCAAAAGATGACAATTCCACACCACCACTTAATATACAGTCATATAGGCATTTCCTCAAAATGTCATTCATAATTTTTTTTTAATTAAAAATTAGACTGCAGTAAAGGTTTATGTATTGCATTTGGTTGTTAACTCTCTTTAGCCTCTTCCAGAATTGTCTCTGTCACTCCCCACCATTGTCTTTTTTGGCACTGACTTTTTTTCTTTTTTTTTTCTTTTAATTTTTATTGAATCAAAATTGATTATACATATTTTTGGGTTTCAACATTGAGATATGTTGATCAAATAAATATTATTACCATATATATTGTTACAAATTGTAATTATTCTTTATGCCCCTTGTCCAATCCCTCCTCATCCCCCTTCCTCTCCCCCTGCCCCCTCTAATCACCCTAGATTTCTTCTCTCCCTCTGAAAGAATAATGGTTACTTTGTTGATTTGCTGCCCAAATGATCTGTCCAATGCTGAGAGGCGTGATTAAGTCCTCCAATACTACCATAGAGCAGATGTCTCTTCCGTCACTATGAAATGGGCTCTGTGGAGACAGACATCCTCCTTTCTTTATCTCTGCTGGTGACTCTCCTTATGTCAACTCACTCCAGTGGCTGGTGGACCATCTGTGTGGTGGTTGTGGCATCTAGCCGCTTCTGCGGCAGCCATGGTTATCGTGGTAGCTATGGTGGGCCACCCATATGGAGGAGATGTTTTGGCCTGCTCTGTGGTGCTGGCAGTGTGCCTGGTTGTGGAGAGTGTCTGATCCCCAGTTCCGTGCCCTTGGTCACCAGGTGGGTCCCAAGGCACTGGCACAGTGTGCTTGGTTGTGGGAGGGGGGGTCCAGTCCCCTTTTCCATCGTGACACTGACTTTTTTGAGAAGTCTGGGTGAGTTGTCCTAGAGAAGTTCCAGAATCTGATTTGTTCTTTGGTCTGCTGTCTTTCCTGTAAACTGGAAGTTGGTCTAAAGGCCTGAGTGAGTTTGGTTCTGAGTTTTTGTGAGAACTCAGGTGTATCTTATGTATTCTGTAACACCCACCATTAGGTGTATGATGCCAGCTTGTCCCACCTTTGGTAATTCTCAGTCTGGCCCACTGGTCAGTGCTGTGACGTCAGATTTCTCTGTTGAAAGAAACCTGAGGCACCCTTTCCATCAGCCTTCCCAGAGACATGTGTCACCCCAGGTCCTGGGTGAGAGGGAAGCTTAGCACCATGAGGTGATGTGCTCAGGTCCTGGACTTCTGCCTTCCCCTGGTCCTGTGCTCAAAGCACACTTGGTCACCTAGACAGACCATGGGGCTTAGACCTTGGCTTAGCCAGTTAGGAGCCCTTTCCCAGGGTTCCTTGCCTTAAGATTCCCTGTCTCAGGCTCTCTCTGAGGATAAATGGGAATATTAAGAAGTCTTGCCCAAGCCTACCCCAGCCCTGCTGAGGCTCGGATATGTGTGTGGGCAGAGACCTCAGGGAGCCTGGGCATTTGGCAAATCTGTTCTTGAGGGCTTGCTGGCAACATTGAGCCTGTCCTGAGTGGGCATAGGGCTGAGGGCTGTACACTTACTAGCTAGTCTGTTCATTCTTCATTCAGCCCTGGGGGCAGTTGCCATTCTTTATTATCCCCAATTTGCAGGTGAGGAAATGAGGTTTTTGAATAAATAATTTACTTCTCAAGACTTAAAGCTAGGCAGTATAGGTGAATCTGAGCAGCTTGTCAGGTGCTGCTCAGCTGGCAGGGGGTGCTGTTGCCTCCATAGAAGGGCCTGTGCCCACCCTCAACCCTCAATTTCTGTTGCCATCCCAGCTCCCTCTTAGAAGGGAGTAGCTGTGCCACCCAATGTCAGAGAGGGGGCTCAATCTGACTGCCCAAGATTAGAGAGGTGAAGCCAACAGCCCATGTCGCTCAGAGTTTCTTCATCTGTGATATGGGGGTAGTCATGGCAATCACTTGGGGTTGCTCAGTGGAGATATAAAATGGATAGGATGATTTTCTAGGCATTGTATCCCCCTTTGCCACAGATGAAGAAGCTGAGTGCTCCAGAGAGGCAGGGTGACCAGCCAGGTAGTCATGCCTCAGGGGGCCTTCCCGAGCTTTAGGCCTTACCACGTGTGCCTCTGCCCTGAACCTCTGCCCTGACAGTCCCCATCTGTCTGAGGTGGCTGTGGTGTCTGTGTTTAGCTGGGGATGGGGGTCATAGGGGAGGCAGGTGTTGCTGAGTCATTCAGCTGGCCCATCCTGGCATCCAGGCTGTGGTGGGTGAGGGACAGCAAGCTGTTCATGCCACAGCTGGCATATCAGATAGTCCCCTTGTCAGTCTTGACTCATCTGTTCCTGGCCCCTGACAGCCTTCAGGGACGCCATCTGTGCATACTGGGCCAGCACCCAGGGAACTTTCTGGAACCCCAGCTGCTGTCTGAGGACACAGGGGTACAGGAGCATGGTGAAGTCTGAGGTCCTTAAAACCTACCACCACGTAAGTCTCGCTCTGCCGTTTCTGGCCTGTGGCCCCTCGGGCCTTGTTTGCCATGTCTACAGAATGGGAACAACAAGTCATAGCTAAATGAGATTGAACTGGGGATTAAGTGACATGTATGAACATGCCCAGCTATGTGTATTTTTGCTCATCATCCTGCCCCCAGCACAAGGCCCTGGCACACAGTAGGTACTTAGTAGAGGTCAGTGGAATGAGTGAATGAGTTAAGCCTTGGAGCAGAGACCCTGGGGCAGGGGGCTGTGGTATGAGGAGCGGTGGGGACACTGAAGCCCAGCCAAGTTCCCTTTGCAACATTTTGTTACCTGAGTTAGGGGAGTGGGTGCGGGCTCCCACAGAGAGGAGATGGGTATGGGGGAGAGGGGAGAGATATCTGCATCCTTCCCAAGATCTGGACCCCTCTGCTGTGCAGACCACGATCCTAGAGAGAACGGAGCAGAAGGGGAGGGCCCACGGATTCACTCACCCTGCCCCATCCAAGCAAGGATGATAGTAAGAATGTTCTTATTGAGCTATTACTGTGTGCCAGACTTGAGCCAACTACTCAAGTCATAGTAGCATTTCATGTCATTTATGTGTGATAACAACCACCAGGAAGACATTATCCCTGTTTTACATGGGGGGAAACAGCCTCAGCCAGTATAAACCGACAGAAGTGAAACAGCTAGCAAGGGGCAGAGCTGGGATTTGAAGTACAGGGTGTACTAGGAGTGTTCCAGTCTCAGTTCCCGTCTCAATTCCTTCTGGGCAGCCAAGCTCAGCCCAGAGAGCTGGGAGGACCAGGTGGTGGGAGTGCAGGTGTCTCAAGCTCAAGTCCTGGTGTTGGTCTCTGGGTCCCCTGGTCATACCTAGACTTGTGGTGAGTGTCTCCGGCCTGTTGGGGCAGCCACTGGAATGCCTGGGGCCTGAGTGGCTTTTTGTGGATGCAGTTCCCTTGGCAATGAAGAAACACTGCTGAGGTCAAGTGCTTAGATTACCAGAGGGGAAATCTGGCCCCCTGCTGAGAAGGGCCATAGCTACCCCACACCCACCCTCTGCTGGACTCCCAGAGGCTCTTTCCAGTGGCAGTCATGGAGGTTGGGGGGGGGTGGGGTTCGTCCATTTTGTGTTGCTATAACAAATACCTGAGACTGGGTAATTTATAAGAAAAAGAGGTTTATTTGGCTTATGATTCTGGGACAGCTGCATCTAGCATGGGCCTCAGACTGCTTCTACTCATGGTAGAAAGTGGCAGGCAGCCGGCAGGTACAAGCAGATCACATGGCGAGAAGAAGCAAGAGAGACAAAGCAAGAGAGAGAGAGAAGGTGCCAGAGTCTTTTTAAGCAACGAGCTCTTGCGGGAACTAATAGAGCGAGAAATCACTCATTAATCTCCCCTCCCCCAGGGAGAGCATTAATCCATTCCTGAGGGATCTGCAACCATGACTCAATCAGTTTCCAACACTGCCACATTGGAGATCAAATTTCCACATGAGTTTTGAAGGGGACAACACATCCAAACTCCATCAGGAGGCATAAGTTGCCCAGCCAGAATTCCTGATGGGAGGTGGTACACTGGCTCTTGAGACTTCTGTCCTCTGACAGGAGGCTCATCCCATGACTCCCTGTTCCCACTCAACTCATCCACGAAGCCAGAGCCAGCATAGGGCTGCCCAGGCCTCCAAGATCCCCCAGGACCGTGGGGAGGACACAAATGGGCACACAACCCATCAGACCAGCTCTCGCCTACTTTGGGGACCTCAAGAACAAGAGGGCCCTACACGAACCCATTAACCTTATCTAGCCAGGCCCTCCTCAATCCAAGGCCTTCTTAGGTGTTGCCACCGAAACTGATGCAGCAGCCAGAGTCTGGCCCAGGTCTCCATGACAACCTAGGACAGCCCACCAGGTTTCATCCATTTGTAATGTCATGAGCCCCAAATGGGTGCCCTTCCACCCCCACAACTTATCACAATCAAACGTCAGAGTCTGATAGCAGATCCCTGTCACAAAACACTTCACAGCCTCCAATCGTCACACACTTCAAAGATGGGCAAGGGGATAATAGTTTACGATGCCCTGTTTATTTATTTATTTATTTAAAAAGATGACCAATAAGAGGATCCTAACCCTTAACTTGGTGTTATCAGCACCACACTCTCCCAAGTGAGCCACCGGCTGGCCCTATGATGCCCAATTTAAAGCTGGGTATCCAGAGGCGGGACAAAGGCAAGACCAAGTAGGCTGGAGGCAGAGTCAGGTCTAGAAACCAAGCTGCCCCACCACATCTCCTTCCCGCTGTGCCCCAGGCCCCCACCCTAGGCCTAGGGGGAGGGTGATTGAGCTCTGGGCAGTGGTGGCACCAAGTGGGGACTAAGACACTCCCCACCCCTTGACCATTTTCTGCAGTTATGCCCCTCCTGGGTAGGGGTTTGAATGTCCAGGCCCCGATGTGCCCTGGACAGGTCCAGCCTGGGGCTAGAAGGAAGGAGGGAGACCTTGAAGGGGGAAGGAGGGAGACCCTGAAGGCTCTAAAGTGGCTGGTTCCTGCTGGCATCGATGCCCGTCTGCCTGGATTTCCCCAGCTCTGGGCAACCTCCAGCCCAGAATGACCAGGAGTAGAGCCAGGGGCAGATATTTTTAGCAGACTGGCTGGCAGCTGCTTGGTGGGTGCTGGGGGGCAGGGTAGAGAGTTCATCCTTTCCCTTTTCTGGGCTGGTGTTTGCTCCCCAGGATGCAAGCACACACCTGCACATGCAACACATTCTGGATAGCCCCCAATGCCCCCAACTGTCCTGTAAGGGCTCCCAGGGTCTGGGGAGGGGTGGTGGTGACACCAGACCTTGCCCTGAAGGGCAGGGTCATTAAGGAGAATCTTCAACTCCCCAGGACAGGGAAGGGAGTGGGAAGGATTTGGCATTAAGGCTGGAAGCCCCAATTTAGTACTCCTAAATTCTAGCTCACACCTGGGCCTGTGGGGAGTGGGTGTCTTGGGCAGAGAGGGTGGATCTCTGTCCGGCCCATAACCGGTTTACTTGCTTGGGCAACAGGCCAGGACTGGGAGAGAGGGA
>NW_007727110.1:396211-408572 GCF_000696425.1 Galeopterus variegatus | reverse complement strand
TCTGTCCGGCCCATAACCGGTTTACTTGCTTGGGCAACAGGCCAGGACTGGGAGAGAGGGAAGCGAGAATTCACTTCTAAAGGGCCAGACTTAATTCTTGTCTAGAAGGGAGTTGCTGAACTTGGATGGTCTGGCTTACCGCCCGCTCTGTCCCCTTCATACCCCCCTCCCCATTCACACACACTCACCTCCTTCTCCCCGCCTCGCCCTCGCGCAGGCGCGCACACACTCGCTCGCTCAGCCCACACTCATTCCTCTGCCCCTCTACTCCCAGACAGCTACCCGCGCCGCCCCGGCAGGGGGGGCGGGGGCTCGGGGGGGGGGGGGGCCTAAGAGGAGGGGGGGGGGTTCCCCTGAGGGGGCGGACACGTCAGCCCCCGCAGCGGCGTGGGCGTGGGCGGGCGGGGGCTTAAATAGGGGACCCAGCGCGGACTGGGAAGGCGGCGGCTGCAGCAGCTGCGAGGATCCGAGTGTCCGAGCCCGTGCCTGCGAGTGGGTTGTATCCGATCACGGCTCCTAGCCCTGGCCGTGTCTGTGTGCTAGTGGGTGAGTGTCCCGGTGGAGCGGGATGGGGGTGGCTGCACCGTCTGGGTTGCGGACAGATGGGCCAGGCCCGGATGGGTCACGGGTTAGGGAGGGCGCACGGACCCTGGTGGCTGGGAGTGGGCCGCGGCAGGGCCCCGAGCATCTCGCCTGACTCCGAGTTGGGCAGGCGCACCCGGGTCCCGCCTCCCCCGCGGCTCACCCGGCCATCCCGGTTCCTCGTCCCCCAGACGGCATCGGACGTGATGACCCTGAATGGCGGCGGCAGCGGAGCGGGCGGGAGCCGCGGCGGGAGCCGGGAGCGCGAGCGCCGTCGGGGCAGCACCCCCTGGGTTCCGGCTCCCCCGCTGCACCGCCAGAGCATGCCAGTGGACGAGCGCGACCTGCAGGCAGCGCTGGCTCCCGGCGCCCTGGCAGCGGCCACGACAGGGACTCAGGGCCCCAGGCCGGACTGGCCCGCAGGCTCCTCGGACTCGCTCAGTTCAGGCGGCAGCGACTCAGACGAGAGCGTTTACAAGGTGCTGCTGCTGGGGGCGCCTGGTGTGGGCAAGAGCGCCCTGGCGCGCATCTTCGGTGGCGTAGAGGACGGGCCTGAAGCCGAGGCTGCAGGTGAGCCTAAGGGGCTGATATTCAGGGGAGGGAAGATCCCAGGACGGGACTGAACTGGGGACCGTGACTAAAAGCGGGAAATACCCTGGGATTCTAAAGGCACTTCCAGAATTTTGCTTCTACCTACCTATTTCACCGATGTGGAAATTAAGGGAGAGGTACCCCTCCCCTATCTCCCCCTAGCATTTGGTAGAGGAAGAAATGCCCAGAGTAGAGGGCCCAAGGCATAGATAGGACTACTCCGTGCGATGGCTACAGGACATCCCTCCCTGCCAGGGCTGGCAGGAACATAACCAGAAGGAGTTTCGAGGAGGGGATCCTTAAATAGCCAAGGCCTCCAGGGGGTATGAGAGTCACCATTCTAACTCATGCCACTGTGGTCAGAGGCACCCCAAGGCCCAGGCAGCAGAAAGTCAGGGAGCACTGGATTGGTCACCATGGACGTTGCTACTTCGGGACATGTAGATGGAGGTCAGGCATACCACATCCTCCAGCCCCAACTCCCAGCCCTGCCACTTCTGTTGCCATATAGCAGCCATCTGCAAGTGGAGGGGAGGGTTGGGGGCTGTGGGGAGGAGTTGGAGGATATGGCCAGAAAGGGAAACCTGGCGTTGGGGGCTTTTAATAGCCAGCCGGTGACCTGGCTATTGGCCTCCTGCCTAGGGCACATGTATGATCGCTCCATTGTGGTGGATGGAGAAGAGGCATCACTCATGGTGTATGACATTTGGGAGCAGGTAAGATGCAGGCTGAGACCAAGGGCAGGAGTTGGGAGGGTTGAGCTGGGGTAGGGACCTGCTGGGAGTGACGGGCTTGTGGCAGGAGCACGAGGACCCTTGGGCAGGTGTTTTTGTGTATTCCCCAGGACGGGGGCCGCTGGCTGCCCAGCCACTGCATGGCCATGGGGGATGCATATGTCATCGTGTACTCAGTGACAGACAAGGGCAGCTTCGAGAAGGCTTCAGAGCTGCGGGTCCAGCTGCGGCGGGCACGGCAGACAGACGATGTGCCCATCATCCTTGTGGGCAACAAGAGTGACCTGGTGCGCTCTCGTGAGGTCTCCGTGGATGGTGAGCAGGCAGTGGGTTGGAGAGGGAGGGAGATCCTGGCTGGGGTCCAGTCAACCTTGGCTCACCTCGAGTCCCCGGTGATCATCAGCGGCTAAAAATGTTCAGGAAGAAAACTCGGAGGGGAGGGAAGGGGGAGAGAGCTGCTGCCTGCCCACAGGTCTGCCAAAGGCCTGAGAGGGCTAGGGAAAGAACCAAGTCCACTAGGGAAGCTGGGGCACCTCTGGTCCCTCCTCTCCTGCCCCCTTTGGCCCTAGCTTGATAGGTGGGGAGGTGAGGAGAATGCAGGGAACCATCCAAGAGGTCAGAGGCTAGGTTCCAGGCCTGGGCCAGTCTTGATGTAGACTTGGCCCTGGGGAGGACTCTTCCCACTCAGGCTCAGCTTCCTTCTCTGTGGCTCGCAGGACTGAGTCCCTCAGAGGAACCCAGCATTGATTTGGTGACATTGTCCTCCCAACCCCTTGCAAGTCCACTGGGTCGTTTATCATGATATATCATCAAATCAGAACACACCAAGCTGTCCAACGTAGTTGTCGTTTTCCTGTGTTGACTAATGCAGTATTTCCATTTAAGTATCAGATTTCAAATTATTTAATTTAATGAATCTTCTTTTGTGGGCCACTGTTTTATGGGCTCTTTAAAAGCAGGCACAGTGTGCCTGTGGGGTGACCCAGCAGTGCACAGGGCCCTCAGTACAGGATCTGGGGTCTCTGTGTTTCTGGGGAGGACCCAGGACTCCCCCTTCCCTTACCCACAGATTCCTGAGTGGTAGCTGCCATGGTGTGGCCAGGGTTTGAGTGGGCTCCTCACCCATGCACCCTTTGTTTACTGGTGCCTGCCTGTCCCCACCCATACCAGAGGGCCGGGCCTGTGCTGTGGTCTTTGACTGCAAGTTCATTGAGACGTCAGCAGCGCTGCACCATAATGTCCAGGCACTGTTTGAAGGTGTTGTGCGCCAGATACGCCTGCGCAGAGACAGCAAAGAGGCCAATGCACGACGGCAAGCAGGTACCCGGAGGCGAGAGAGCCTTGGCAAGAAGGCGAAGCGCTTCTTGGGCCGCATTGTAGCACGCAACAGCCGCAAGATGGCCTTTCGCGCCAAGTCCAAGTCCTGCCACGATCTCTCGGTTCTCTAGGCCCCACGGGCTCTCATGGCGGTGGGCAGATGGATGGATGGTTGGTGGGCTGGCCCAGCCAACCGCCCTAGGTGCCTGAGGGCTGGTCCAGACGTGGGGCCCCTTGGAACTGCCAGCCAGGCATCCCCCACCTCATGGTCATGGACAGACAGACAGTGCTGCCCAGGGAGGTGGCTCCCAGTGGCCAGTGAGGACTGGGCGCATGTAGATGCGTGTGCAGGCCCATGTGCATCCCGAGCAGCAGCCTGAGCCCAGCTTGAGGGACAGGCCTGTGTGTGGGGAGAGGATTCTGTCCTTCTCCACACCCAGGGTGTGCATGCCCTGGAGGTAGGCTGTTCAGTGTGGTGGCTATTTGTTTACATGCAGATTTTTGTAATAAATACTATTTCTCGATATGCCAGGGCTGTTCGCTCTGTCTTTCTTCCCATCTGGGGGCTTCTGGAGCAGGGAGGATTTCTGAAGTTGAGGACTGGGGGCTCACTGCCCCATTCTAGGGTGTGGCCTTGACTGTGCTCATGCCTGGGCCCAGATACAGCCAGCTGGGACTGAGGGAGCAGGTTGGGGGTGGGGCCTGGTTGGGAGTCCAAGGAGTAGGAAGAGACACAAACCCCTCTAAGCCCCTGTTATCCAGATCCTTCTCCTCCTCACTGCCGTTGTCCACCTGATTGAGGGTTTAATCACCCACTGTACATAAAGGGAAACTGAGGTTGCCCAAGAGAACACGCCCTGTCCTGGGTCTTGCAACTGGACAAGAACCCTGGGTTTGGCTCCATAGCTGGTGTTTTTGCCCTGTTCCCTCCGGAGTGGCTGGTGATCAGCTGAGGTGGGGTGGGGGTGAGGTGGGGAGTGGGGGGGGATTGGGGAGAACTCAGAGACTTCCAGGGTGAGGAGTCAGAAGGCAGCTGGTTTAAAACTGGGGTTAAGGGAGGCACACTCAGGCAGACTTGACTGCAGATGGCTCCTCTACCTCCTGGCTGAGGGGCTACTGAGGGGGCCCCACTGTTCTCTCCACTATGAGTAGCCAGGCTAGAACATCCCACGCTCAGCATTGGCTAATTCGGTTTTGGTGAAAACAGCTCCCTAGAGGGCCGGCCCGTGGCTCACTCGGGAGAGTGCGGTGTTGATAACACCAAGGCTCCGGGTTCGGATCCTATATAGGGATGGCCGGTTCGCTCACTAGCTGAGCGTGGTGCTGATAACACCAAGTCAAGGGTTAAGATCCCCTTACCGGTCATCTTTTAAAAAAAAGAAAGAAAGAACAGCTCCCTAGAGGGCCGGCCCGTGGCTCACTCGGGAGAGTGCGGTGTTGATAACACCAAGGCCCCGGGTTCGGATCCTATATAGGGATGGCCGGTTCGCTCACTAGCTGAGCGTGGTGCTGATAACACCAAGTCAAGGGTTAAGATCCCCTTACCGGTCATCTTTTAAAAAAAAGAAAGAAAGAACAGCTCCCTAGAGCCCTCCCTGCCTGGAATGAGAGGTCTTGCATTTGTGTGGGAATGTATGCCTGTGTGTTTATGGCTAGAGATGTGCCTATCTCCCCACCCATCCATGCCTGGGAAGGGGGGCCCATGGCTCCCACACCCTTCTCAGTGCAGGCGCCTGCTAGGAGTTTACCTACATGGTTTCAGGCACATGCATCTTCATTTGGTGATGGGTAGGAAGTGGCTGAGTGGGTATACAGGTCTGCCCATCTCCAAAGCCTGGAGGCAAACTTGGGGCAAGGTAGGGGACAGCCTCTGAGGAGATTGCAGGCCAGAGTCCATACACTTCCTCCCACAAAGCCCTGAGAGTCCAAACAACCTGGTTAGAACCCTGATTGCAGCCTGTTTAATGACAGGAGGAGGTTTGTGGGCTGCTCCTCAGTGTGTTTGTGGGGCCTGTGAGCCTCACCCACATGCTCCCCAGGGCAGCGTGAACAGCTCAAAGCTGCTGCTGCTACCCCCACCCCCACCCACATACTTCAAGGCATGTGGAGGGCATGGTTTTCTCAGAGCAGGTGGGTGTCCCCAAGCCTGTAGAGGAATCCAGGCCTTCCTGGCTCTGCCACTCATTGGTTGTATGACCCTGGGCAAACCACTCAGCCTCTCTGTGCCCAGTGTGTGACATGGGGACAACACCCCCTTCAGAATGGAATAATGAGGATATGTGCTCAGAGCAGTGTTGGGTGCACAAGAGGAGCTCAGCACATGTGAGACCCCTTTAACATCACCACGCTGCACTGCTTCAAGCTGGGTGCCCAAGTGACCCTGAGGCAGACACTCAGCTTGTGACAAGGCGGAGGGCACATGAGGGGTCCCGGCCCAGCTTGCAGCCTGGGAGAGACTAAGCAGATATTCAGTGGGAAGGACTCCTGGAGAAGGGAATATTTGAGTGGAATACTGCAGCGTGAGCAAGGTGCTTACAACACAGGTGAAAGGCTGGGAAGAGCATTCTAGGTAAAAGAAACAGAGTGTGCAAAGGTGCAGTTGCAGGCTCTGGTGCTTGGGAGACCAATTCTGGACCCAGAAAAAAAGTAGTGTCTGAGCCCAGAGGGCCAAGGAATACCCAATGGGCTGTGTAGGGGTTGAGGAAGTGCCAGGCTGATGATCTGCCCACCTCCCGGGGCTGGCAGTCACAGATGCTGAGCAGCTCCCAGCTTTCCAAAGTCAATGAGTAACTTGGGGGGCTGGGTGGGGCCAGGCCTGCTGCTGCGAGCCAGTGGTGTTTTCCACTCCTAAGCAAGTGGGGCTGGACCGCCTACCTGCTCAAGTGTCTGCCTTGCCCTACCCCAGCCAGCCCAGCCTGGCCAGAGCTCCTTGGAGAAGGAGCCCTCTCTCTCGGTGGCTAGACCACGGGAGGCATCCTTGGGCACCAGCAGGTGAGGGGCTAGGAGTGGAGGAGTGGGCAGGACTGAGGCTGGGGGTGGGAGGGAGGCAAGGAGAACACTGCCCTGCCCTCCCGTTGTCCGGGGAAGAGTTCCCAGGGATCCATCGTAGAGTGGTTGTCGATTTTTCAGTCCTCTGTGTGCCCAGCTCCAAGCTGAGAGCCAGAAAATGCCAAGGTGAAGGCAGGGTTCCTGCCCTGGGAACACTCCGTGTCTGGAGGGTAGCAGTGGGAGGCAGAACAATCCTGGAGACCCTGAGCCACAAGACCTCTGTTCCAGGAGGAATTCTGTGGTCAAATCCTCCATGACCTTGGCCAGGCCTTGCCCTTCAGGCCTTGCCTGCCACATGCGGTGACTACAGGAAGTAACTCTCAGAGTCGTCAGGGTCTTTCCAGCTTCAAACTTTTGTGATTTGGGGGGATGCTGGATAATTACCTCTTCGAGATCAATGAGCTGGGGAGGCTATGATGGGAAGGAGACAAGGTCTGGAGGTGAAACTCCTATAGAGTCCATGTGGGGGCAAGAGCGAAGAGACGGGCCTGGGGCTTTCTGTGGGCCTGGCCGAGGAGCTGGACACTACTCTGTGGGTGATGGGGAGCCACAGGCCCTTAAAGAGGAGGAAGAGGAGGCCAGTCTGTAGTGAGATTCCTCTGGCTGTGTGTATGGGATGGAACCCCCTCCTCACTGATCTGGGCTGGATCCTCACTGCCATGTCCCTTAGGCCCATCCTGACCATGGTTCCTGCCTGGCTGTGGCTGCTTTGCCTCCCTGTCCTCAAGGTGAGCTGGGCCTTGCCCCTCTCCTTCAGGTCCTGGCCTTGGGGTTTGACACCTATGGGAGAAGTACAGGGGGTGGGGGGCTCAGAGCTAGGACTACGGGCCTGTTGTGGGTCAAGAGGTCAAAGGCCAGAGGGTGGATGGACTAATATGGACAGGCACAGGGAAGGGGCAGAAATTCCCCCTGCTGTCAGGAGCTAGTGCCCAGACAGGAAGACAGAGCCTGGAGACAAGGTGAGAATCCTCCCACAGGCTCTCCCAGAGGCCCAACCTGCAGAGCTCTATGTGGAAGTCCCAGAAAACTATGGTGGGAATTTCCCTTTGTACCTGACTAAGGTGAGCCTAAAGCTGGGTGGGCTACCTTCCCCCAAGGTCCTGCTTTCCCTACCTCTAGCACCCCTTCCTCTTTCTTGCTCTGTCTCTTTTAAATCCTGCCTTCCAGGGCCAGCCCGTGGCTCACTCGGTGAGTGTGGTTCTGATAACGCCAAGGCCATGGGTTCGGATCCCATATAGGGATGGCCGGTTAGCTCACTGGGTGAGCGTGGTGCTGACAACACCAAGTCAAGGGTTAAGATCCCCTTACCTGTCATCTTTAAAAAAAAAAAAAAAATCCTGCCTTCCAGAAGAGTACATGTTACAGTGTGAATGACTAACAAGATTTTAATCTCAGAGGAAAGTAGAGCTTTTAGTGAAAGAACAAAATATTGGTGGTGAGGTTTCAAACTTCAGAAAGAAGAGCAGGGAGTATTGGGGAGCATCAGGGACAGGGAAAAAAGCTCTGGCTTTGAATCTCAAGCCTGCTGCTTACCTGCTATGTGACCTCAGGCAAGTGTCAGCCCTCTCTGAGGCTCGGTTTCCTCACATATACAATGGGTTCATTGGGTGGAGGGGGCATCCCCAGGCCTGGTCCTCACTCCATTCACCTCTGTTCTCCCCCTTGCACTAACCCCCCTCCACCCAGCTACCGCTGCCCCATGAGGAAGTTGAAGGCCACATTGTGCTGTCAGGGGACTCAGGAGTGGCAGGTAGGAGCCCCTTTACTGTGGATCCAGAGTCTGGATTCCTGCTGGTGACCAGGGCCTTGGACCGAGAGGAGCAGGCACAGTACCAGCTACAGGTATGGCTGGGACAAGTGCAAGGGAGAGCGGGCCAGGCAAGGCCAGCACTGACTACCTTTCCCTGCCAGGTCACCCTGGAGACTGACGATGGTCGTGCCTTGTGGGGCCCACATCCTGTGCTTGTGCATGTGAAGGATGAGAATGATCAGGTGCCCCATTTCTCCCAGGCTACCTATAGGGTTCAGCTGAGCCAGGGCACCAGGCCTGGTGAGTGCCCAGGGCAGCCAAATTACAGCCAGCAAGGTTAGGTGGGCACTGATGAGATAGCAGAGAGTAAAGAGATGGCCAGTCAGCACAGAAATAGGGCAGCTAGGGTCCAAGCTGTCCCTTCCCCTTTCTGTCCCATCCTGCACCCCCGAACCCCACCGAGGGTCCCATCCTCTCTTAGCCTCAGTTTGCCGATCTGTTAAGTGGGGTGAAAAGCTGTGGCTCACCTCCAAAATCCTGATATAATGATGGATATGGAAGGAAGAACCAGGCAGAGATAGGGGAGGCATGGGAGACTCTCTCCACCTTCCATCTCTTACAGTTTACCCTCCCCTCACACAGGTATCCCTTTCCTCTTCCTTGAGGCTTCAGATGGGGATGAGCCAGGCACAACTAACTCTGATCTTCGCTTCCACATCCTGAGCCAGGCCCCACCCCAACCTTCCCCAGACATGTTTCATCTGGAGCCTCGGCTGGGGGCTCTGGCCCTCAGCCCCAAGGGTGAGCCTGAGCTGGGTATGATGGGGAGGGAGGGTCAGGGCAAGCTGGTGAAAGAAGGTGGCATCTGGGCTGCAAGAGGATGGGTTAGGGCTTGAGAGATAAAGAAGGAAAGGGCATTCTAGGTGGTGAGAGCCAAGGCAGCAGGCCATGCTTGAGCCACGCGCTGAGGCGGGACCATGTGTTGAGAGTTAGGAAATGGTGTGAATGGAGCTCCTCAGCTCCACACTCCGGAGACCTGGGCCTATGGGACAAGGCTGGAAGTGGGCTAAGTGCTTGTTGCCTAGGAGGTTGCTGTGAGACCTCAGGACTGATGGCTGGAGAGACTCATGGGCTTGGGAGCTCAGACCAGAGGCACAGGCTGCAGATGCAAAGAAAAGTGAATTACATCAACCCACCAGCCACTCATTCGCCCATTTGCCACCCACCCACTTGTGCAGTCCATCTGTTCAACACTCATTCATCCCAACACTCTCCCATTCACACACCCACACCCCCATCTTTCCACCCACCCAAACTTCCATTCATCCACCTAATCAACCATCCATTCATCCATCCCATCATCTACCCATCTACCCACCTCCCCATCCTAGTGATCCATCTACCCCTCCAGTCCATCAGTCATTCATTGGATAGATATGGAAGTGACTTTGCAAACTATCAGGTCCTGGTTATATGCTCACAATGGTGCTAAAATTCCCTCTCATCCCTTGACCAAGAGAGTGTCCTGAACATATGCCAGACGGTTGGCTGTGTGTTTGGTACCTTGCTTTTGAGGATTCCTTCGCCCCTGCTTTCTGGCCTGATCAGCTGACCATCCTACCCCTTCTAGGGAACACCAGCCTAGACCATGCCCTAGCGGGGCCCTACCAGCTGTTGGTACAGGTCAAGGACATGGGCGACCAGGCCTCAGGCCACCAGGCCACAGCCACCATAGACATCTCTGTAGTAGAGAGCACCTGGCTGCCCCTAGAGCCTATCCACCTGGCAGAGAATCTCGAAGTCCCATATCCGCATCACATTTCCCAGGTGAGTAAGTGGCTGTCAGCGGCTGACACAGCCCCATGGGTGGTGCAGCTGGGCCTGACCTGCAACCTCTGCTCCTCCTCCACTCTCTTCATCACTTTAACATCGAGTGGGGAGTTCAAGGCTCTGGGACCAGGTACACAGCCCCTCAGCTGCCATTCCCTGGCAAGCATGGCTCTGGGCTCTGACCTTCCGAGCTTGCCCAAGGCTTGCTCAGGGAGAACAGCTGCCACCTCCTGCTGCCATGAGGATTGTCACCTTAGATGAGGAATGTCTCAAGCCTCCTCTAGGAATGCCCTAGAGTAAGGCCCAGCCTGAGAGGAAAGAAAATAAAATAACCTGGCACTTTGGGCAGGGTCCAGGCTTGGACCAAGGCAAGGCCACTATGGAGTTAACGCAACAAGGGCCCCCAGCGGAAGGACCCTACCTGGACTCCAGGCCCAGGGAGGGCAGCAGCTTGCCTGGAGTTACACAGTAGTTGGGGACCAGGCTCCTTGCCCAATAATCAGTTGGGGCACAAGGGCTGACGTGGAGTGTTTCTGCCCCTTGGCCCAGGGTGCCCTCATTCTGTGTCCCCCTCCCAGGTACACTGGAGTGGGGGGGATGTGCACTATCAAATGAAGAGTCAGCCCCCTGGACCCTTTGATGTGGATGCAGAGGGGAATCTCTACGTGACCAGGAAACTAGACCAAGAAGCCCAGGCTGAGGTGAGGTGAGCGGGAAGCCAGGTATGCAGGCTGGGGGTGCTTGGTCTCTGCCCAGTTGGCTTTTGGGGATGTCACATCCCCCACAGATGCTGAGGCATTGGAAGAGAGCCCAGAAGAGCTGGAGCTGCCCTTGGCTCTGACCTATAGCTGCCCTTGGCTCTTGCCCCCACTGCCCACTATAGTACTTGCTCCAGGTTCAGGCTCAGAATTCCCATGGCGAGGACTACACAGAACCTTTGGAGCTGCATGTGGTGGTGATGGATGAGAATGACAACGCACCTGTCTGCCCCCCACATGGCCCCCCAGTCATCATCCCTGAGCTTAGCCCCCCAGGTGGGTTATGGGCCTTGTCAGGGAGTGGGGAGGAGTGGAGTTCCTATGACCATCCCATTTTGCTCTTCTTTGGGGTGGGGACCCAGTGTCAGGCCCCCATATCAATGTCCCTCCCCAACACACACACACACACACACACACACACACAAGCTCAAGTTCAGTCCAGCACAAAAGAAGAGTGGGGGGGTAAGGCCTCCAGGCTGGGCTGTGGTCCTACCCAGGTGGGTTCTGTCTTGCAGGCACTGAAGTGACTAGGCTGTCGGCCGAGGATGCTGATGCCCCCGGCTCCCCCAATTCCCACATTGTGTATCGGCTACTGAGCCCTGACCCTGAGGAGAGGGCAGAGGGGAAAGCCTTCGAGCTGGACCCTACTTCAGGCAGTGTGACACTGGGGGCTGTCCCACTCCAAGCTGGCCAGAACATTCTGCTTCAGGTGCTGGCCATTGACCTCGCAGGAGCAGAGGGTGGTAAGTGCCCTGATGATCACTCGGGCTCCCTGCCCCCTCTGCTCCTACCCTGGCCTCACCAGTACGCCCTCCCCTGCCTCAGGTCTCAGAAGCACATGTGAGGTGGCAGTCACAATCAAAGATGTCAATGACCATGCCCCTGAGTTCACCACTTCCCACGTAAGCAGATGCTGGGGAGGAGACCTTGGGAAGGGCACTGGTTGGGGGCTCACCGCCCCTCTCCATTTCTCCAGATTGGGCCTGTAAGCCTCCCTGAGGATGTGCAGCCTGGAACTCTGGTGGCCACACTCATGGCCACTGATGCCGACCTCGAGCCTGCCTTCCGCCTCATGGACTTTGCCATTGAGACGGGGGACACGGAAGGGATCTTCTGCCTGGACTGGGAGGCAGATTCTGGTCATGTCCAACTCCGACTACACAAGGTAAGGGGCTGGGTGGAGGGGACAGGGGCACACACATGCACACATGCATGCGTAAGTGACCTGGGCCTTCCAGAACCTCAGCTATGAGGCAGCTCCAAGTCACAAGGTAGTGGTGGTTGTGCGGAGCGTGGAGGAGCTGGTGGGACCAGGTCCAGGCCCTGGAGCCACGGCCACAGTGACTGTGCTGGTGGAGAGGGTGATACCAGCCCCCAAGTTGGACCAGGAGAGCTACGAAGCCAGCGTCCCAGTCAGCATCCCAGCTGGCTCCCTCCTGCTGACCATCCAGCCCTCAGACCCCATGAGCAGACCCCTCAGGTGAGCTGAAAGCCCAGGCCCTTACCTGGGCTGGATCTCCCTGTGCTTCCTAGGGATGACCCCAGGGTCACAGAGGGCACTCACATTATCCATGGCCTGGAATATTACTCAAACTGTGGCTAATGCCAAGATTATAACTCCTGGAGGGGATCAGGGCTGGATGGACTGGGCAGGCCATGAAGGGGGGTGTTTAAACCCATGAAAGCTCAGATTATGCCTCTCCATCCTCAACCAGGCCCTCCCTTCAACCCCCCCCCCCCCCCCCCCCCCC
>NW_007727110.1:323979-395250 GCF_000696425.1 Galeopterus variegatus | reverse complement strand
CCCCCCCCCCCCCCCCCCCCCCCCCCCCCCCCCCCCCCCCCGCCTAAACTGCAGCATGGTTATTCCCAGGCTCTGAGCCCATCCCAACTCCTGTGGGGTGATCTGGAACTAGTGAAGTTGAATCAGGCCCCTTAGGCTCTGATAGTCCCCTACCCACAGTATTCATTGTTCAAGTCCCCCTTGCCACCCACAACAAGTCCTGTAGCTGGGGAGTGGGACTGGGCATGCTGGACACTATTGCTGCCCGAGTCACAGACAGGATGTGGAACTTGAAAAGGTCACATGGCCCTGGGGGTTTCTGGGCCAAGACCTCATACGTAATCCCAGTGCGTCCTGTCCTCCCCTCCTCCCTTTCTCTGGGCCTCAGGTTCTCCCTGGTCAATGACTCAGAAGGCTGGCTCTGCATCAAAGAGGTCTCTGGGGAGGTGCACACAGCCCAGTCCTTGCAGGGTGCCTTGCCTGGGGACACGTACACAGTGCTCGTGGAGGCCCAGGATGCAGGTATGGCCAGGTAGCTGTGGGGGCCTCTGGGAGGGAGCACAAACCTCAGACAGACAGATGGGCAGGACTGAGCTTCCTCCCTGAGACCCTGGCAGGCACCTACCCAGTCCCAGGCAGGAGAGAGGGACAAGGAGCTGGGTCCAGTGTCCCTCTCTTGGTCTTTCCTCAGGTGGGTAGGCCTGGCCTCTGCTTCCCCTCTCCAACCACCCTCCTAGCTGGACACTTGAAATCCCCCAGCACTGCCCCTTTGCCCCTGGAGCGCTTCTCAGGGTGTTGGCTTCAGGGACAGGCTGGGGGCAGAGAGTACAGGGCTGGAACCAGGAGGTAGAAGAAGGACCAGGGGCTGCATCTGGGACAAGACTGCTGGGAGATGAGCTGAATGGGGACAGTGAGGCCAGGTGTGGAGGACTCTGAATGCTGCTCTGCCAGGATGAAGAGCTGGCTCGGGGCTGAGTATGCTGGGTAGGCAGGTTTCGGCTCTGAGCTGAGCTGTCCTGTGTTACAGGGCAGACTCAGCACGGTGAGCCCCTCTACAGCCAGGGCAGTTCTGCATTGCTGGGCCCTGGCATCAGCAGTAGGGGTGGTGGCAAGGGCAAGTTTGGCATCCAGAAAAGCGCAGGTGGGCCCAGCAGCTGTTCAGATAATTAAGAAGTAAAGTGCATTGTGAGGAAGAGACCAGCATGGGGTTGAAAATGGGATGGAGAGAAGGGGCTGGATGTCAGGGGCACCAGCAAGGTGACACCAATGGACTGTGGGGAGAGGGATCAGCCCAAGGACCCTGGAGCTCACCCCCACCCCTGACAACGCCCAGGCCAGCTCTGCATTGCTTCCTCTGCAGATGAGCCAAGACTGAGCACCTCTGCAACCCTCATGATTCACTTCCTGAAGGCCCCTCCTGTCCCTGCCCTGACTCTGGCCCCTGTGCCCTCCCGACACCTCTGTACGCCCCGCCAGGACCACGGCATCATTGTCAGCTGGCCCAGTGAAGACCCTGACCTGACTAGTGGGCCCAGTCCCTACAGCTTTTCCCTTGGTCCCAACCCCACAGTGCAGCGGGATTGGCGCCTCCAGCCTCTCAATGGTGTGTGGTGGGGGAAGGGAGGGAGGCTGTGGCCAAAGCAGGGAGGGGGTGTCACTTGGAAGTGAAATGCCCTTCTATGGTGGGGGTTGGGCTGGACCTAGAGGGAGCAACCTCCAGAGGGCCTGTTCAGACTGGTGACCCTGATCATTGCCTGCGGTCCCAACAGGTTCCCATGCCTACCTCACTCTGGCCCTGCATTGGGTAGAACCACGTGAACACGCAGTCCCTGTAGTTGTCAGCCACAATACCCAGAGGTGGCAGCTTCTGGTCCGAGGTGAGGCTGGGGTGTGGGTGCAGCCGAGGTTGGCAGCCTGCAGTTCCTGAGGGAACCACTGGGATGCAGGGGACAGGGCTGGGTATGGTGCACGCAGGCTCACTGAGACAGCACATGCCTGTGCACACTTGCACATGTGCGACCGGGCACACATACCCAGGTGCCCACAGGCACACACACAGAGGAGTATACACCTTCACCACCCTTATCTTCCTCTACCCCTCCCCTCCCCTCCAGTGATCGTGTGTCGCTGCAACGTGGAGGGACAATGCATGCGCAAGGTGGGCCGCATGAAGGGCATGCCCACAAAGCTGTCTGCAGTGGGTATCCTCGTGGGCACCCTGGCAGCCATAGGTAATGGAGGCTGGGCTCCTGTGGGGGGGTGTGCAATGGATGTTTGGAGCCACAGCCTTCCAATAAACAGTGCCCCTTGTACGCATGGTGTCCCAGGTCTGAAAAGGGAATCCCCCAACTCTCACAGTCATCATCATCATTGATAACAGCAATTACTGTTACTTTATCCTATGAAAATGTGACTCTGTCAGTCCCTATGCCAAGCACTTTGTGTGAATTATCGCATGGAATACGCCCCACCGTTGTGAGGTAGATCCTGGTATCTCCCCATTTTGCAGATGTGGCCACTGAGGCTAAGAGAAGTTAAGTGACTTGTCTAAGGCTACACAGCCAAGATGTGACGAGCCCAGGTCTTTCTGGTCTAATTCCTTCACTCTCAGCTACCCTCTCTATCCCTTCTATTTCTTTAGCCTCCTACATTTTTCCTTACTAGTTTTCTTTGCTGGTTCTAGCACAATACTATGATGTACCTTTCTCTTAGAGGTCCATGAGAACAACTCACTGGCTCCCAGGTGACCTCCACCCAAACTGTCCCCCAGAGAAGGGGACAATGGAGGCTGAGGTGTGCTGGGGCAGCCTCAGCGGAGGCGAGGGCCTGGTGAGGGCCATACAGGCCAAGCAGTCAGGCTTCTCCAGGCAACAGCACCACAGAGTTATGTGCAGTCCAGCCTCAGGGATGCTGTCTAGGGAATGTCATCTCTTTATTAAACTAATGCCAATAGCAGGAAGTTCCTAGTGATGGACAAGTTCTGCAGGCCCTTCTGAGGATTGATTCATGCCTTTCGGGCCCCTCAGGCTTCTTCCTCATCCTCATCTTCACCCACCTGGCCCTGGTGAGGAAGAAGGATCTGGATCAGCCAGCGGACAGCGTGCCCCTGAAGGCGGCTGTCTGAATGGTCCCTGAAAGCTCAACTGGGAGTTTGGCCTTTTGTTCCAGCCAAATCCACTGGGAGTGGGCCCAGCACCTGAGATCCAGCAGGGGCTGGGACAGAGTAGAAGCTCCTCCACCTGCCCTGGGGCAAAGTTACCGTCACCGGACATGTCCTGAGAGCCTGATCACTGACTCTATGGGCTGCCTGTGGGAGCACTCCAATGGCAGCATGTTTGTCCAATAATAAAGCCTTAGAGAGCTGGGCTGGGCCCGAAGGGATTGCTGTGCCTGTGTCTGAGTGTCCATGTGCATGTGCGCATGCCTGCCCCTTCATGCCTTTCCCATCTCCTGATGCACAGAAAGGGTCTGGGGGCTTGAGGGACAAGACTGGGGTCCCCTGTGGGGAAGGACATAGGGGCATCATATGGGCTGTTGATAAGATCTTGGGGCCTCAGCAAGGTGGGTCATTTCCTTGGGCATCCAGAGCCCACTGGCTGCAGACCCTGGGTGGGTTAACTCTGTGCAGGTGATTTCAAGGAGGGTTGTCTTTGAGGGTGTCACTTCCATGTTTTCCTGGACATCACCTTTGTTATGGGAGGGCACAACCTTGTGAGTCTGTGTCCTCTGCTCATGTGTGAACACACTTGTGTCCCTGTGTATGAGTCACCTGCACACAGGGTGGGCAGTGGTCCCTCAGTCTCAGGGGGCCTGGGCAGGAATCTTGAGGGCCCCATGGGGCTGGAACAGGAGAGGTGAGGCTGAGGATGTGTCCTTTTGCCCCAGCGCGGGCTTCAGGTCAATTCTGGTTTCACGCACAGGTCGGTGGTCTCATGGAGGCATCTGCAGAAATTCAGGGAAGGGGAGTCACTCAGATGGACACCATTGGGGTGGGACAGGAACCCCTGTGGCTCATCCTGGAGCTGCCCTTGCCCCAGGTGAACCCCTGCCCTTGGCCCAAGATTAAGCCATGGCCCTGGTGCCCTACTGAGCCCTGAGCACACCTCCAGATTGACCTTCAATCCCTGAACCTTGACTGACCCCAGACACATGCTGCTCCTCCATACCCGCTTCCCAGTGGTCTCTGGGGAGCCAGAGTGGGACTTGCTGTCCCAGGCACCCTGAACTGGTGATGGTAAATCACGGGGAAGGGAGAAAAACAACTATGTGAGGCCCAGGCCCTATTTTTAGGAGATAATCTCTTCGCTGCTGGCAGATTCTGTGGGATGGGGCCAAGCCCAGCCAATAGAGAAAGGGCAGGCATCCTAGCCAGTCTGGGGGAGCCTGGGAGACTCAGCCAGGATTCCCAGTCCAGGGGATGCACTCTGAGGCTGGCCCCAGTCATCCTGGGTTCAAGTACCCCCATTGGAGGCTAAGCTGACTATCCTAGCCACAGCAGGGATTCCCTGCTTCTCTGAGATGATCCTCTGCTCAGCCTGTGCCCACTCAGAAGTCTTCAGGGTGTAAAGGTCTTTGGAGGTAGCATCTCATCTAATCTTACCATCAACCTGGAAGGGCAGATTATTGGCCCCATTGTCCAGTGGATCTTGAAGATCAGCGAGGTTAAGGGCTAAAGCAGGGAGTCTTGGAACCAGGGCACAAGATGGAACTGTTTGGCTGAGGTCCATGTTACCTCTCTAGAAGTGTCCATGGCCTGGTCTGTGCTCCCACAAGGTCCCCCAGAAGGGCTTAGAGATCAGCCAGGTCAGCTCCTTCTTGCAAAGGTGGGAAGGTGAATTGCAAAGAGACTGGGGGACCTTCTTAGGTTCATACAGCCAGTGAGATGCAGCACCTGAGCTGGAGAAACCCTGCTCTCTGGGTCCTTGTTCTAGCAGTGTGGAGAGGTAGATAGGTGGGTAGATGGATGGGAAGGTAGATGGGTGGATGGACGAATTGATGGGTAGATAGATGGGTGGGTTGGTGAGCAGGTGGGTGGGGCACCAACAAAGCAAGCAACTTAAGGCGTCTGCCCCAGTTTGAGGGCTTCATCCTTGGGCTCCAGGCCCCAGGTCACTCCTTGGTTGTGTCAGTGCTGCAGCTGACTACAAGCCCCTTCCCTGGGGACAAGGGTTCAGTTTCCTTGATCATCTGTGGATATAAACCTCTCCTGTGATCCTCAGCACCATTCTATAGAGGAACGTGAGTATCAGAGAAGGAGCGTGGCTTGTCCTGGGTCACGTGCTTGCAGTCAGTGCTTGCAAGGATTCATGCTAGTGAGGCCTGTCCTCACCCTGCAGGCAGGGCCTAGACCCTGCTGGGGAAGGTGGGGCATAACCAGTGGCTCAGTATGTGTAAAAGAGCATGTGATCCATGTTCTGCTTATCTCTGCTGTGTGTTTCCAGGTAAACTGCTTTACCACTCTGAGCCTCAGTTTACTTGTTGAAAAAATGGGCCTCACATCATGAAGTTTTGGAGAGGACTACATGAGATAATTCCCGGAAAACACATTTAGCACGGTGCCAGGCATACTGTAGGAGCTCAGTAAATGTGGCTTTCCCCAGTCCATGGATCATTGGGGCACTTACTATAGATGCTTGAAGTCCCACACTTATTCCCTGGAGACCCTATGAAACCCAGGCTTTGGGGAGAAAGTATGGAGAGGGGCCCTATCTGACCTGGCTGGATGACTCAGGGCAAGCTCCCCGTTCCAGCCCAGCACCTAGGCTCTCTGCTTCTGTGATGTTGAGGGGTCTCACAGGACTGTGACTGGTATGGAGCTGGAAGGGGTTGAGGGGTCAGCCCCAGAGGGGCCCTCATGAGCTCCCTCTCCCAGGCCCCTTCCAGAGGCACAGAGCCAGATCAAAGGGACTAAGCACTGAAGATGGGGAGGCGGACTTGGAAAGAATGTAAACATGAGGATATTTTTAAACTTTTTCCAGCCCCAGTGATTAGGGCTCTTGAAGCAAGAGGCCCAGAGGTCACCCACAAAGAAAAAGTCTTGGGACTTCAGAGACCCCTCCCACCCACACCTAACAACACCTACCCCAGGACTCTAGCTCGGGCTTCAGGAACGACCTCCAGATGTCCTGCAGCAGCAATGATGACGTTTCTAATGAGAAGGCCTCAGAGATGTGGAGGATCCCAAAGGATTGCAGGGGCTATGGGGCCTGCCTGGTAGGGCTAGCATTGGGATACTGAGCTCAGGAGACCACTCGGCTGCCCTGTCACTCTATCAGGTGTGTGTCTGTCAGTGTGTATGTGTATGCTGCTGTTCGGTCTGGGTGATGCCTGTGTCAGAATGTGTGTGAGCGTGTGAGGGGCTTGCCTTAGCCCATGGCTTCCTTCCCTCCCCTAGCATCCCTCTCCTCTGCCCTGGGATCCCTTGGGTAGATGCATACATGGGGGGCAGGCCTGAGGGTGAAAAGGAAGAGTTGCCTGTGAACAGGGGAGAGATGAGGAAAGAGAGGGGGCTGGAGTAGGGGTAGGGCAAGGAGGCTGGGGGTGGTGGCACTGGGTCTAGGTCCATGCAGTGAGTCAGGCTGTGACAGCTGCAGGGGCCACTAACATGGGACTGGATGACTTGGCTCCCTTGATTACCCCCAGGTGTTGCACAGACTCAGAAACTTGGAGACAAGGCTCCCTGGATCTGCCCTCTTCCTCTGTGTGCCATGACAACAACCTTCGGAGTGACGCAGCCACCCTCACTCACTTGCTGGAGCATCACAGGGAGATTCATGAGGGGACTCAGCCACAATATGCCCCCTACACATCCTGTAATCATATCCCAGGAACCCCTACACATGGAACATAGGAATCCTCGCCCCATCCACATCCCATTGACCAGAAAGCAGAGTGAGTGTTCACAGGGACATTCAGAAGCCAGGCCAGGCTGTGGTTACCAGTACAATGAGGGGCCCCCACCCTAGGAGAGGCCTCGGCTGGCTGTTTCCCATGCTTTAAGGGGCTGCTGTGCCACCTTGCCTTGCTTATGGGCCCAGGGAAGGACAGCGCCCAGCTCCAGGTCACACAGCTCCTCAGTGGAGGACGGGGCTCAGGCTCCAGGACAGGATCAACAGAATGGTGTGATCCCCTTCAGATCCCCTCTGTTGAGGCAGCAGGGGCAGGGGATATGGCTTGGAGCTTTACCAAAAGGGGGGGTGGACTTTGGACCCAGCATTGTAGAGGGCCAGATGTGGCTGGAACTGATAGGGAGGGGGACCTTCAGACTTGTCCTCAATCTAAGGGCTGGAGCTGCGCACTTAAAGACATTGCAATGTTGTCCCAAGTTATTGGCACCCCTGTGAATACCCACTCATTGGGGTTGCTGCTATTCTTACCCACGTGGTGGCGGCAGGAGGGTCAGAGATAGTGGCTGAATGGGAGGGAGTCATGAGCACCAGCCCCTTATCTGACACATTCCCTGGAAACTTGGCAGGGGCTGCCAGCCTCTGGGGGCCCAGAAAGGGCTCGGGATAAGGTGGTCACAGGGATGGGGTGATGGACTGGGCTCACTGTGGATGAGACTCCACTCCAGCTGTCTTTCCTACAGCCAGGAAAGGTCCCATAGGAACTGGCCAGGGGTTTCTAGTGAGATTTCATCCTAGGTGGTCATTAGGAGCACAAGTCACTTTCAGTTCCTCCCCAGCCCACCCTAGAATATACCACCGTTGTTCCCATCTCCAGCTTTTGATGCTCCAGAGGACATGTTGGCTTCCTCAGTGAAGGGGCTGCCTCTGCGGGAGAGCACTGGGCTGTGAGCCACAGGGGCTCCATCTGGCCACTGTCCAGCCCACTTCCTAGCTGTGTGAACTTGGACAAGTCACTTCCCTCCTCTGAGCTTCAGTTTCCTCACCCCTTTCCCAGGCTGTTGTAGGGATGACAGGGTTCAACAGTCAGGAAGGTGGGCTAAGGGCTGCAAATTGTGTGTGTGTGTGTGCATGCGTGTGCACACGCACACTCAGGGGTAGGGGGACAGGATGGTGAGAGGGAGGCACATGGGTCCGCCACCTTGGCAACTCCCACCCCACGGATTTTCCATTGGCACGTCAGCACCCTGTCCCCCAAAATAGGCCCTATGAGCCGTGTGGGACAGAGCCCAGACCGAGGGTCCTTTTTTTAGCTGCCCTTTGATTGTCAGCTCTCGAGTGGCTGCTATTTCAAGCCCCAGCGCCTAGAGGAGTAGGGCCAAGTGGAGCACCGCTGGCGGAAAGAGCACAGACACATTGGGCCCGAGGGCTCATCTGTCCACCTCCAGGGAGGCTGATGACCTGGCAAAAGCCAGCCACGTCTATAGAGCTCACCCCCCAGCAAAGAGCACACTGCGGAGATTAACTGAGATAACACAAGCAAAGCCCTTACTTAGCACAGGAGCTGGCACATAATTGGCCCTGAAAAAAATGGAACGACTACTGTTATTATTATTACAGCTGCAGTCATTCTTGTTTTTATTGTCACGGTAACATTTTTATCAGATTTTCTTCTAGTCTTTTTTCTGTGCATTTATATTATGTTGCTGGGTTCAGGACACGACACCGTACACCCGTACACACATACATACCTGGTTTCAGCAGTAAGGAGCCCCTTCAAGTCTTCTGGGGTGCCCCTCTGTGTATCTGTGGGCCCCACCCCCAGGGATCACCTCTTCTATAAATGGCCTTTGGGGTCCATGACCCCTGAGATTGTACTTGACCTTTCAGAGTGTGCAGTAATCCCCCTTATCCATGGCTTTGCTTTCTGCAGTTTCTTTTACCCACAGTCAACTGTGGTCCATAAGTATTAAGTGGAAAATTTCAGAAATAAACAATTCACAAGTTTTAAATTGCTCACCATTCTGAGTAGCAATGAAGTCTCATGCCGTCCTGCTTATCCTGCCTGGAATGGGAATCAGTCCTTTGTCCAGCGCATTCACGCTGTAGATGCTCCCCGCCCTTTAATCACTTACTAGCCACCTTGGTCATCAGATTGATTGTCCTGGTATTGCAGTGCTTGTGTTCAAGTCACTCTTTATTTTACTGAATAATGGCCCCAAAGCTCAAGAGCAGTGATGCTGGCAATTCGGATATGACAAAGAGAAGCTGTAAAGTGTTTCCTTTAAATGAAAAGGAGAAAGTTCTCCACTTACGAGGAAAGGAAAAAAACCCGTATGCTGAGGTTGCTAAGATCCACAATAAAAATGATTCTTCTGTGAAATTGTGAAGAAGGGAAAAGAAATTTGTGCATGGTATGTAGAGGGTTTGGAACTGTCTGGGGTTTCAGGCATCCACTGGGGACCTTGGAATGTATATCCCACAGATAAGAGGGACTACTGCACGTGGTTGTGCCCATAGCTTCTGTCATCTCCTCAAATGCCATCAGCCACTGGCCCATAGGATTCCAAAGCCCCAGATTCTGAAAGTCAAGTTCTAGATGCTGGGTCCCCAGATTGTCCCTGTATCTGGAGTCTAGAACTCTCTGATTGGAACCTGAGAAAATGGGCTTGTTCCACAGCTGGACGTAAGAAAGAATTTTCTGGCTCTTCAGGTGCATGAGACTTGGCGATGGATCCTAAGGACAAATGAAGATGCCCTCGGCTTCCTGGTCATAGGGTGTATGTGTGCAGAGGTGTGAGCTGCCAAGAAGAGGGGACAGGGCATAGGAAGCCAGATTCTGGGAAGTGGCTGGAGCAGGGAGAGAAAGGGAGTGTGGCTGAGCCAGGACTTCCCCTTCTCTGTCAGGTTCATTTCCCAGCAGGACAGCGAGTCAGCTGGGGTTGGAGGTCACGTGTTCCACTCTTCCCCCAAGCAATTACCACACAAGGTGAGACTTCCTTGTTATCTGAAGGACAAAAATAGGTCCCAGGTGGTGGCCTGTGATCCATGCCCTGAACCACCAGGGTTATTCTGAGAGTGGCAGGCACAGGGCCATCAGTCTGTGGTCAGGTGGGGCTGAGTTGGAAGAGGCACCCTCAGCCTACTGGCTCACCTGCCCTTTCAGGGATCCTGAGTGAGGGGGAGGGAGACTGGAACCATGTGCAGACTGACTCTCGATAGGTGGGGGCTCAAATCCTACCTAGCTCTGTGACCTTGGGCAAGCCATTTGGCATCTCCGAGTGTCCACCTCCTTCTCAAATGATGCTTCTCAGGGTGGCTGAGAGAATTGGTGAAGCTGACAGATGGTGTTCAATAAATGTGTGAATCCTCATTTCAGATGTCCTGGAGTCCAGGCCCAGGGGTCCAGAGAGGGCAAGGGCCTTGCCTGAGTCGCTCAGAAGCAGAAAGTCCCCTTCCCCGCCAACTCTGAAGGAGCCAGAGTCAGGCACAAAAACACATTTCTGGAAGGGTTTGTGGGGATTTTCCAGGAACAACTCCATCCAGCTGGAGAATTCCATTTCTGGCCCTGCTGCCCAGGGCCCAGGCTAAGGAGACACTCCAGCTCATACCGGTCCTGCCCAGCTCCTGCTCCTTGCCTCCAAAGCCCAGGCTGGGGTGCCTCCAAAGCCCAGTCTGGGGTGCCCCACACCATGTTCTCTTTCTGTTTGCTGGAGGGCCTGAGGGGCCTGAGGTTCCTAGTGCCTCTCAAGGCCCTGGCACAGAACAGTGCTGAGCACACCATTGGTTCTCTCTGAAACTTTCCTTCCAGGGGCCTGCCTTTTCCTTCATCCAACACATCCTAGAATTTTCCCAGACCCAGCCCCTGACCTCAGGGTCACCCACATGAACATGACTAGCTGATATGATGAAGACTGACTAGAGGACAGATGGCACTTGACCCAGCTTGGGCGTGAGGGTTGACAAAGGCCGCTGGAGAGGGGAAGGGTAGCCAGGCTGGGACAATTGCCAGGGCAAAGGCTCAGAGGTGTAGCAGAGCCCAGAGGATTGGGAGCCCTGCAGAGTTTCTTTGAGGCTGGCACGCAGGTTTGAGGTGGCCTGATGGACGCTGAGGCCGGGGTGGGGCAGGAGAGGGAGATGAATTGAACTCAGTTATTTGTTGAGCTGGAATTGGATCCCGATCCCTTTTCCAGCCCAGACCTCTTCCCTCCACTACTACCCCCACCAGGGTTTTGGCCAGAAAAGGGGAATCTTCTCCTGGGAGGGCCAGGCTGGTTGATTAGAATCCCAAAACATACTAGGGTATTAGAGGCACTTTCAGGATGCCCAGCTCAGCTCTCCACAATAGTGGCTGTCCTCTGGGATATTCCTGAAACTACAAAATGTACTTTCTGCTCACATAGATTCCTGCGGAGTGACAGGACACCCAGATCTGCTGGGAGCAAAGTTCTTCCAGGGTCCCAGCTGGGCCCTGGGACCCCTCTGGACCTGCTCTGCCACTCTATCTCAACTTCAGCCCAGCACCTGTGCCCTATCTAGCTTTGGCCACCATCTCCGCCCTGGGGAGGGGAAACATGGCTCCCCTCTACCCTGACACTGGCACCATGGTTTATGAGCCAGTGCAGAAGCCTCTGACAGCCATATGGGTGGAAAAAGTTACCCAGTTCTAAATCAGCCAGCCTTTGGGTGATCTCATCCCCTTCCCAAGATAGCTGCAGTCCCCTCCCCCACCCAGTGGCCAGGGTGGTAAGTCATGCGGGAGCTGGTGGGGGAGTGTGCAGGAGGGCTGGGGGAAGGATTCAGCTTGGGGTTCCACTGTACATTCCATTTTGTGATCTGATCCCCCTTCCCCATTTGCAGTATTTATAATTAGCAGTTCCCTGTCAAATAAACTATAAAGATCTTCTATCATCACTTTTTCTTTTCACAGTTACTTTTAAAGTCTGCCAGGGGCCAGCCCATGGCTCACTTTGGAGAGCATGGTACTGATAACACCAAGTCAAGGGTTAAGATCCCCTTACTGGTCATCTTTAAAAAATAAAAAAAAGGGCCGGCCTGTGGCTCACTCGGTAGAGTGCGGTGTTGATAACACCAAGGCCACGGGTTTGGATCCCATATATGGGATGGCCGGTTTGCTCACTGGCTGAGCGTGGTGCTGACAACACCAAGCCAAGGGTTGAGATCCCCTTACCGGTCATCTTTTAAAAATAAAATAAAATAAAAAAATAAAATTAAAAAATAAAAAATAATAAAGTCTGCCAGGATGGATGCACAAGAATCTCTTTGTCTAGTCCCCTTCCAAGGAAGACATGTCAATGACATCTAGTTTCTCTTTCTTACAAACACCAGTGCCATGACCATTTTTGTTCAAATCTATTTGAGCAGTTGCCTGACACACACAAGCAATCTCTCTCAATCTGAGAAATTCTGACAGGTGCTGGGTGGGAGAGCAGACTTCACTGTATGCCTGAGGAGTTCTGGGCCCTTCTTCAAGCCAGAGGTGCCAGGCCCAGGGCAGGGAGGAGGATCCAAGACCAGTTCAGGCCACAAGGTCAGAAAAGTAGGGCAGGCTGTAGTCTGCTGGACCCTCCTGCCTGCTCAAAGTGGGCCCTCAGCTTCCACCTGCTCTTGCCCTCCCAGCCCCAAAGGCCAGGCTGACTGGGGACTAGGAAAGCCCATACACAGTGTCCCCTGACCCTTGCTGGAGATTGCGCTCACCGCAGGCACAGGCAGAGGTCTCAGCCTCAGAGTGGGAGTCTCCACCCTCCGCCCACTTCAAATCTTGTCAAGTGCTTCCCCAGCTCTTGCCAGAATGCTTCCATAGACCAACGACTCACTCCTTCCTAAGTTGCTGCCAGGCTTTCAGGGAGCAGATGGGACACGTGTTTTTTTAATCAATTGAATATTCAACAGAATTGCATCATGCTAAAAGGAAGCTTTGTAGTCAGACACCAGGGTTTGAAACTCAGCTCTGCATTTACTAGTTTTATGACCTGGGGTACATCATTCTACCTATCCAGGCTCAGTTTCTTCATCTATAAAATGGGTTAATAATACTTAGTCATAGGGTTGTGTGAGGATTAAACAAGATTATACGGGTAAACTGCTCAGCACAGCATCTGGCCAGAGTACATGCTCACAAATGTGGCCTAGTTCATTATCATAAATTATCATGAATCAAGCCCCTGCTGTGCCCAGTTAACAGGAGCAACTCCCTGGCTGAGAGCAGATCGGGCTGGTTGAAGCACAGAGTGGATGAGGTGGAAGATGAGGTGGAAGAGTGGGCAGGGTCAGCTCACACTCAGCCTTGCACATCATGAAGGCATTGAGACATTTTTCTGACTCCTTGAAAGCAGGCGAGAGTGGTAAGGGGCAGGGATGGCAGCATATCTCTGAAGGCATTTTTTTTATGTTAATAAAAAAAATCTCCAACACACCCAAAAGAAGAGCTTATACCATCTATCAGATCCATCATTATCAAGACTTTGCTGCACTAGCTTTAGTTTTGTTGGTCCCCAGTGTCCAATCCTTCAGTGATAACAGCATTATGGTGATATAAGAAAATAACCACTCTTTCCGAAGTGCTTACTGAAGGATAATGGTGGAAATGACATGAGGTCTGGGATTTGCTTTAAATAGTTCAGCCACAACTATCCCTCCCAAGAAAAAAAGACAGTTGAGGCAATCGTGGCTTGTTTGAAAGAGAAAGAAATTGGACATATCACGGGCACGCGTTTCCTCGGAAGGCAGAGAGACCAGTGAGGAGGAGGTGCAGACCTCCAGCAAGAGGTGACAAGGCCTGGCCAGCATGGCAGTGAGGCTGGAGACGGATTCTAGGAATAGTTGGGAGGCAGTCCTGACAGGGTGTGGACTTGGGTGATAGATGAGATGCCTTCAGATTGGTCATGAAGGATCAGGAAGAGGCTGGAGTGGGGCTTCCCCAGAGTTAAGACTCAGGGGCATTTATAAAGCATGGAGAGGCAGGACCTCAAGGGCTGGACTGAAATGCTTCTGGCTCATACAGCAGGTCACAGGAGCCTTATGATCTGAGCCATGGCCACGGCAGGTCCTATGCAGAAACTGAACCAGGACAGGTGCCATGAGGGAGGCAATATAGTAGCTATGTCCTGTGGGTCAGAAATTCAGCAGAGCACCGTGGAGAAGGTCTGTCTCTGTTCCATGAGGTCCAGGGGCTGGAATCATCTAGAGGCTTCTTCACTCACATTTCTGGTGCCTGGGCTGGTGACTTGACTGGGCTCAGCTGGGACTCTCACTCCTATGCATGGCTGTCTCCACAAGGCTTGGGTTTCCTCCCATCCTGGAGATCTCAGGGTATTAGACTTCTAACATGTTATTTTGGGGCTCCAATAGCAAGTGGTCCAGAGAACATGGAGGAAACTGTGTGGCCTTTTCTGACTTAGTCTGGGAAGTCACACCAAAGCAACATGGTTAAGAGAAAAAATTTTAGGGACAGCCCGTGGCTCACTTGGCTGAGCGTGGTGCTGACAACACCAAGGCAAGGGTTAAGATTCCCTTATTGGTCATCTTTAAAAAAAAAAAAATAGAAAAATTTTATGTTATGGGTTATTTACCACAATTAAAATATTTTTTAAATTTTAAATAAATAATCAGCAAAAAATTCAAATATACACAAAAGTAGAGTGAGCAGTATAATAAAGCCATTTACACCATCTGTCAGATTCACCAATCATCGAGACTTTGCCACACTTTAACTTTCAATCCCCAGTGTCACTTCTGCTGTATCTATTAGTTACAAGCAAATCTCTCAGGTCAGCCCAAATTCGAGAGGAGGGGAATTAGACCCCAGTGCTTGATGGGATGAGTGTGAGAGAACTTGTGGTCATCCTTAGAACCACAACAAAGGGCAAAACATGGAAGGTTCCAGGCTCCATCCCAGGAATAACCAGGGGGCTGGCCCAACTCTGGAAGAGGTGACTCCAGCTTGTGGGGAAGACAAAGACCTCTTTCTCTTTTCTTACTCCTTCCTCCCTAACATTTTAAATACTTGTGTCGAGTGCCTACTTTATGTCAAGCATGGAGCTGCTTCCTAGGGACACACAGGAGAGTCAGACTAGGTTCCTGGTGCTACCAAGAGAACAGAGAGACAGGAACTATCTGAGGAGATGTGATGAAGGTCCCAGTGTCATGGGAACCAGAGGAGGCAGCTGACCCTGCCTAGAAAGTCAGAAAGTCCTCCCAGGGAGAGGGATGCTTCAGCTGAGTCATGCTGAATAGCAGGAGTGAGCCAGGTGGAGGTGGAGGCAGGGGTGGTAGGTGTTCCAGCTGGAGGGAACGGCAAGGCCAAAGGCCTGCTACATTCTAAAAACATGAGGCTCTGTGTGACTACAGCACCTGCACACCAGGGGAGAAGGTGGAGGAGATTGGGGAGGCCGTTCTGGGGTGGGGGAGGAGGAGTCTGAGTCATGGAAGTGTTCTAAACAGAGGAGTCACCTGGTCAGATCTGACTGCTGTGTCATGGGTGGAACTGATGGGAGGGGCAGCTGTTGTCTGGGGGCACTGGAGGATAAAGGTGGTTTGGACCATTCTTAGAGCCGGGACAGGAGGTGGGCAGGAGGGAATAGATTCCAGGGCTACTGGGAGCGGGTAGCAGGGACTGGCTGCAGGGAGTGGGGTAGGGAGGAAAGGGGCCAGAGGTGTGGGTGGTCCACAGAGGGGAGCGCCACACTGGGGAGACTGGTCAAGGTGGCAGCCACTCTCCCACCACCTGCAGCCCATAACCTAGCTCTGGCTCAGCCTGGGACCCTGGCAGCCCCACAAGGCAGGGCTGGGTGACCACAGGACAAAGTCCTTTCCCCACCCCACACTTGTTCCCAGCCCCAAAGAGTCCAGAATCCCATGAGGCTTCCTGAAGGGTGTTCTAGGCTGCAGTTTCAGGGAAATCCTGCTCGGGCTGGGGGCAGCTCCACAGGCATCTTCTCAGAAACACTTTCCTCCCACTCAGGCTGCAGCTGAAGCCAGCATAGTCAGATGGCGACATCTACAGGCAGCCTCCTGCCTCCCGCTGCCTCACTAGTAGGACACCCCAGTAAAGGGCTCCCCTGGGGTGTTCCCATAATGCTGCTCTCAGGATTTATTGACCAAGCCACCAGGCTGAGCTCAGAAGAGGCCCAGCCCCTCCATCCCCCCGTGCCAAAGCCCAGTGCAGGGCTGGCACAGCCCCTGGGGGCCCATGGACACTCTCCCTTCCCACAAGCTTAGGAACATGTTGGCTTGTTGATGACATTTTCTGTCCTGCCCCCCACCACACTTCTGTGTTTCAGAGGAAGGGTCTCCAGCAGCGCAGCTACCCCTCTACTCACAGAGCCCACATCCTTACCTCCATCTTGACGTCCAGGCTGTCCTGTGTCCCCAGCCCCGGCTGAGAATCAGAATGGCTCTTGCCATTCCTATAGTTAGTGCTCCTTTTTTTAGCTAATTGTTCATTTCCACCCACCCATACACACAGTCTTTCTGGTACTGGACACTCCCCAGCTCTTCTCGCTGCTTTCACTTCTACGCCGCCACTCACTGTTTTCCTCCTACTTCTCTACCTCCCTCTCTCTCGCTAGTTCCTCCTCGTCAGCTTCTCCCTTGATTGTCTATCCATCCATCTGTCTGTCCTGCCATCCTTTGTCGCTCATGTCACAGTCAGCCTGTGCTCCCCGAGGCAGGAGAGGGGGCCAGGCCCAAGGCTACAGGAATGGGAGTGGGGAGGTGACAAACAAGGACAAATGCCTAGTAGCCCTGGTAGCAAGACCACAGGGAAAGTGGGGGGATTGAGGCAGGAGTTCCTGCACTGCCCCCACCTCCCTCCATGGTAATGAAGAGCAAACCATGCCCACAGCCCTTCCAGAGGCTACTGCATGACCTTGCTCTCTTTCCCATTCCTGGAGGTCCCATTCTTGGAGAGTCTTCTCCTTGCCACCCAGCCACATTTGGCCAGCTCTCCCGCTGCCTTCATTGCAATTCTCACTCCTGCCTCCACAATGCCCCCAGAACCCCATCCCCAGACCAGCTCCTGTGCTTCACTCCACTTGCTCCTTTCTCCCAGACTAGCTCCTGTGCTTCACTCCACTTGCTCCTTTCTCTGGACTGGCTGCTCCTGGTCTCCATTGTGCCCAGTGTCATGAGTCTCTCAGCCCCCAGCTGGATTGGACCACCCCTGGAAAGCCCCCCCAGGGCACAGGGTGGATAGAGAAGTAGCAGTGCCAGGCATTCCTTCTGTTCATCTGCTGCAAGGAGAGCGGGGGTGGACAAATGCAGGTGGGCGAGAATCCTTAACTCCAAGAAGAGTTAAGATCTGAGATAGAGTAGGCTTTGGTGAGTCCCTCCACAGACCACTTTTCCAGGGGTGAGGGTAAGTAACGTAACCCAGCCTATTTATTCTCTTGCCAGCAAAAGTCAGAGCTGGTACCCCAGTCTCCCCACTCCCCCTTGCTCCTGCAATTTCCCAGACCAAGGCATGCTTGCTTGTAAAATGATAAAGTCAGGGGCCAATGGAGCAAAGACACTGACCAACAGAAGTCAGTAAAGGTTCACCCATCCCAGAGGGAGCCATTTGGAGTGCTGGCCACTCACAATTCAGAGGGACACCAGGCTGGGGACCATTTAAGGGCATTTAGTAGCATCAAGTAAAATGGAAACAAAAACTCTAGAGGTGAAAGGTGAAAATTAAATCTATAAGCTTAATTTTTCCTCTCTGGTTAAAGAGCCCAAACAGCTTGGTTTTTAAAATTGTAATTTTCCTTGTGTTCCTTCTATTTTTACCATGTTCCAAAATGATGGGAAATTGGACTGTATGAGTATATATATCTTGACTCATAACAGCCAAAGCAACATCAAAAGAATTAACAGAACTCTATTTTATTCTGGGCAACAACTGAAAAAAAGCCTTCTAGCTTCCTTTTAGCACCACCAACCTCTCTTCTCCAGTCCTACCCACCCCAGGCCAAAACTGAGAAACAGAAAATTTTCACGATTATTTCTTTCTGAAAGCCCAGTATTGGGACAATACCTTTAACTTAGTTCAAATCCTGGCCCTACCATGGTATCATAGGCATTTTTTCAACCTGTGGACCTCAGTTTTATCATGTTAAAAAGGGGGTAATAGCTCCTTCTGTTATTCTTATCAGACCCCAAACACTCCCCTTTCCACCTTTCCTTCCCCCAAATCTGCTCCTCCTCAAGGCCCAGCTTACCCATCCCAACCCACACTAAAGCATTAATGACTTAATATTTGTATTTTCATTTTAATAAGTTACCCACTGGAACAATTCTTATAACTGAACTATATCACCCCCGGTGCAATGAGGTACAGCTCAGTTAGCAGGGGTGGGATGGAGTGGGATCTTCGGTTCCATCTAGGTAACTGCCTAGACCTTTTTCCCAAAGCTAGTTCTGCATTTATTGTTAACACAGAAGCTGGTTTTACAAGTTGGTTTTAAAAGTTCAGTTAAACAATACAAAATCCCACCAGGCTTTGGCACTGAGTGTGTAGAGACCCTCACAACAAAAACCTTCCCTTCCTTTTTCTTTTCAGGTCCCCACATCCAGTTAACACTAAACGAGGACATCCAGTATGGTTAGCAGCCACCGAGAATTTGCAGAGCACCATACTTTTCTTCTGAGTGGACTCTTGTCTTTTTTTTTTTTTAAGATGACCAGTAAGGGGATCTTAACCCTTGACTTGGTGTTGTCAGCACCACGCTCTCCCCAGTGAGTTAACCGGCCATCCCTATATAGGGATCTGAACCCGTGGCCTTGGTGTTATCAGCACCGCACTCTACCGAGTGAGCCACGGGCCAGCCCTCTGAGTGGACTCTTGAACAGCCTAAAATCTTCCATGGCCAGATAAGGGTGGTGAAACAAAGGTTGGCCTAATCTAGTATTCTAAGGACTAAAGAAATCAGTATTCAAACCAAAAGAAACCAAATTTCATTTTGCTTCATTTATTTACAAGTTTTACTTAAATATCTCTAATTGTATGATTAGAAAATGTGTCAAATACGAACCTTGGTATATGGCTTAAAATACAAATGCCAGTAATTATTTAAGAACGTGGTTAAATAATTGTTCCAAGCAAATGTGAGATAAGAAATACCTTCCAGGAAGCAAAGTCTGGTGCTTGAGGAGTAAGGGACAGAGCCTGAGTTTGCTCAGATGGTTCCAGGACAGTCTAAACATGCCTTCCGCTAGGCAACGTGCTCGGCAGCTTGCATCACAGGCTGTACCACCAGCCTTTATCCCCAGCTCCGAGGCTACACCAGGGCTTTTTCTGCCAGTGGAAAGAGTCACACTTCAGAAACAAATGAACCACTTTAAGATGAAAGTTGGATGGCTCAGTTCCAGGATATTCTGGTTTAACCTGCGAAGTTAAGGCTTCCCAAAAGCTGTCAAATGAAGATAGATCACAGGGGCTGATGGACAAAAGAGTCAAGCCTGACTCATTCTGAACACATTTTTTGGTTCCATAATAATAACTCGAGTTTGAGCTGTTTATATTTCACTCATGTTTAAAAGGTGCCAACTCCATTGTATCTAAGCTGGACTTTACCCCATGTACCCAAATGTACTTCTGGGAAAAATATGTTTATATAAAGTTCACCTCAAAGTTTACACTTTCATGATAATAAATTAACTTTAATTTTACAAATATCTCAGAAAGCTGAATCTAAATAACTTGATCTAGCATACTAATTTGAATTTAGAATACCATCTTTTCTATCCATTTTGAGCAATCCCCAGAATCTACAGAGCTGTACTATTTATGTATAAAACAATATCTAAATTATGTCAATATTATCAAAAGTTCTTACCTAAAATGATACATATGCAATTTTAAGCACCAAAGCATACTTTCTTCAAAAGTTACATTCAAAATATTAAATGTTCAATCTCACTTTTTAGTTCATTTAAAAAGTCTCAATATTGAAATCTCTATATGAAAAGAATGATAAATACTTTAGAACCTGTTAAGTACCACTAACCTCCTCTCAAATCCCATATACCAACTAGAAAGCAGGGAAATCTATTAGGCAGAGGAAAAACAGATACATTTCAGGACCTAGTGAGAAGTCTGTGTTTTCTCAGCTGTCCCACAAGTTACTGAATCAGATACTTATGTCCCATGCTAGGCTCTAAAGGAGGATTCAGACACTCTGTACACTGGTAAAAATGCCAAGGGTACTCCAGGGCTTAGCTGGCATAAAGAACAAAGGATACAGAAAATGTCAGATAAGTAGAGTCCTTGGTTCTAGCAACAAACCTTCACGCTAGCAGAATGGTAGTGATCCATATTTTATTTTTGAGTTAAGATCTAGGACATCAGAAGGAATACTAATGGTTTCAGAATAAAAGGATCAAGGCTTAAGTGCCCAAAAGAGAATTTTTCTTTTTTTTTTTTTTTAAAGATGATCTCAACCCTTGGCTTGGTGTTGTCAGCACCACACTCAGCCAGTAAGCGAACCGGCCATCCCTATATGGGATCCGAACCCGTGGCCTTGGTGTTATCAGCACCGCACTCTCCCGAGTGAGCCACGGGCCGGCCCCTCAAAAGAGAATTTCTCAGATGAATCTGCATCACTAAACAGTTACTCTGGAAAATGCAGAGAAACATCCCCAAGCTAGAAATACTCCAGACTTGTCAGACATCAATAAAAATAAGGAAGCCAAAACTAGTTATCTGCTTCTCTTTTCAGTGCATGGCATGAGGGGATGAGATGAGGACAGGGACCAACTAATACAGTTCAACTATATTGAAGGATTCTGCCTGATGTGGTACAGGAAAACAAAACTGTTGGTTTTCTGGGACTATATTTGTGTTTCCATTTACAGACACATTTCCTGTTGTTCAAATGCCACAGCAACTCATTATATGAAATTCATCCCCCAAAAAGGATCCACATGATTGTATTTTCCTTTTTTTTTAAAGATGACAGGTAAGGGGATCCTAACCCTTGACTTGGTGTTGTCAGCACCACACTCTCCGAAGTGAGCGAACCGGCCATCCCTATATAGGGATCCAAACCTGTGGCCTTGGTGTTATCAGCACCACACTCTCCCAAGTGAGCCGTAGGCCGGCCCCACATGATTGTCTCAAGTATATACAAGGACTCTGCAGCCCACAGAAACCAATACAAGTTACATTTTTATTTTTGCCCCAACTCCTATACTAAATATGGTCTAATTAATTCTTGAGGAGTAGCAACAGTAACATCCCACAGTCTAGGGGCAAGTGTTACATCTCATAAGTCTCATACCTCCCTCTTTCCCACTGCCTCTCAAGATGCAGAAAGCCTCGGTTAGTTGTTGTTTGTTAAGTCCTTCATGTTTTCACCTCTTCGGATTAAGGCTGAATCTTAAATCCATAATCCACTGAATAAGCTGTGCTGCGTAAACGTGTCACAACTGCCATATGTGATCACATTTTCTCCCTTCCTGCAACCATCAGGGAAAGGTTCTTTCGAGACAGTATTGCATCAGCAGCAGCAGCAGGGTGAGGGGGTTCAACATAGCAGAGGTAGAAGGGTTGTATTAAGTGGAAGTAACAGAACAATCTTTAAGAGGTATAATCCGAAAGGTTAAACGCTATGAATAACTCTCCAGAGGCTAAGCCCACGGGGAAATTTTACTAATGCAGGAAAGGCCAGGAGTTGAGGCTTAGATACAAGTTACCTCCAAGTATGGCTCAAAGGTACAGGAGTGGGACTCAGTGGAGGGGACCAAAAGCTGCACAAGTAAATTCAGCTGGTCTACAGACCTAGACCCTTTCATCTGCAGCTGAAAACCAAAATAAGTCATTCCAAACATTCTCATAGTAGGCCTATTCGCAAGTTTGAGGATTCAGTTTTAAAATAAACCAAAACAGAACTAGTATGCAGCATTACAAAATGTTTTCACAGATTAATCACAAAAAAAGTTAGAATACTGCATGGAAAAATATCCTGTAGTGTGCTTTGTAAACCTAGGCTTTAGTAATTAAAAGAATAAAACAAATAAAACTCTTCATAGTCTAGAAGTCCATGATTATGAATTCAGGAGAATTGTCAAATTTGCAGATTTTGCAGCAAGACTTCAGAAGATACTGAAGTTCTTTATTCTTAGAATCATGATTAAACTTATCCTTTGAATGCTCAGGCTGACACCATTTAACAACGTCATTATAAAAGGACATGGGCCACGTGAGCCAATTCTATGATCTTTCTGCTGTGCTCTCCCTGCTTAGAAATGTTGACCAAAACATGTAGGGACATGAAATCACTGCTATTGTTTTTAAATCTAGGCTGTTTTTTTCCCCCTCATGCTAGTCAATTATTTAGCAAGCTACATCTGTCTGCCCTTTTAACACTAAGGTTTGAATAGCCAGTCTAAGAGTGAGTGAGGGCTGGCCAGTTAGCTCAGTTGGTTAGAGGGCAGTGTTGATAAAACTAAGGTTGAGGGTTCGGACCCCCGTACTGGCCAGCCCCTAAAAAAAAAAAAAGAATAAGTGAAAATATTTTAAAAGAGTATTTATGTTAACCTTGGCAATAGGATGGGAGACTCTTAACCCCCCTTGTAATAGGCGTCAATTGAGTCTGAGTTAAAATACACCACAGTAACAGTGATATCATCCCTGTACATCCTTGCCAAGTCCTCTGGCAATGTCAGCATCGCTGCCAGCCGCTCCGGCTCCACCTCCCTGTACTCGTTGCTCCCAATGGCGTGTCTAATCAGATGTGTGGCTGCATTTTGGTCTGCCACATGGAGCCCACTGGCTTTCCTCTGCAGCAACAGGCTCTGCATGAGCCCTAGGTTGGCGGGTTTCTGGGCCAGATCTGGTTTATGCTGACCCGGTTCAGCCAGGTGCCCCACCACCAGCCTCACCACATCCTCATTGCCCAGCATGTCCCACAGGCCATCTGAGGCCAGCACAAGGAATTTATCCTGGGGCCTCAGCCTGTGGTATGTGACCTCAGGCTCGGCGGTCAGGTAGGGTGGAGTATAGTAGTGTGGGGGAGTGAACTGGTAAATGTTGAGGGCCTCAGTATCAAAGCCCCTCTCTAGGACGCTGCGCTGCAGCTCTTTACTCCACTTCAGCTGGACATCCCCGAAGGCTCTGCAGGGCATGAGGACACCTAGCAGCCTGTTGTCCATGATGATCGTCCTGTCCTCTGACTCAGGGTGCTCCCTCTTTAGCCGGGACAGCTCAGCCTGGTTCCAAACATTGTGGTCATGGGTGAGAGGAAGACAAGACCACATGCCATTGTCCTCCTGGACACCAAGAATGGCCCGGCAGTCACCAGCATTTGCCACGTGCAAGTGAATTCCATTGACATGAGCCATGCAAGCAGTTGCCCCAGAGAAAGCAACCTGGAGTGACAGGTTCCTTGTCATCTCATCTTCAAGAGGGGCCTGGATTTCCAGTGAGATGTCAGAATCCAGTCTCTGGAATGAGTACATTAATGCTTCCTCAATGCTCAGTCCCATTCCCATGTGCAGGTCAAGTAGTTCCTGCCAATAGACACGGAGGTGGTCAAGATGTACTGACGTGACATCCTTATAGATACTGTCCCCCGGATGCTTGAGCCACTGTAGGATGGGCAGCAGGGGCTTCATGCTTTCCATTGCTCCCTCCATCTGCTCCAGGGTCTGGTGGGACATCAGGGACACTGCCACATAGTAGAAGAGCCTCTCGCTCACGGCTTGTGCACATGCGTGACCACCATGTCCATCAAAGATGCCAAACATCAGTCCGCTGGTCTGCAGACAGGAGGCTATACCTCGCCGGTCCTCCACTGGGGAATTGGCAGCCAACTGGTTGCTCTCAAACCGCAACACTGAATTTGGGACTCCACTGTCAACATCAAGAATCTTGTGGACTGACTCTCCAGCTCGAAGCACTTCATTTACCTGCTCAGGGCTGAGCTGCAAGTGGAAATCATCCTCCTCCGTCGATGTGTGTCTGTGGGCTTTCCACAGATTGAAGCTACCACATGCAGAACTGTTTTTTAGGGTGAGTGGCAGCTGTGAAAAGAGTCTCCATTTTGATTTATTCCTATTTGAGACACATCTTGAGTATAAGCGTTTGCCTCCTTGTAATGTGGCAATGCTGTTCCTTGCAGAATTTAAGATCCAGTAGGACACAGTACTTGACATTCTGACACTACACCAGCAAATTGTTCCTTCAACAAAAGGGGATTTTTTTTAAGCCTGAAAATTAAAGAATTTAAGAAAGTTTCAAATTTAATTTCTTAAAAATAATGACTTCTGAAAACATTTAATTTGCTAATATCCTTAGCAAAAATTCAAAACACTAAATAAGTCTCCCTATGCCCCATTATTACACATAAACACATCGCAGAAAGTTGGAAAACAAGTTTTTACACATTCTCTGCTTTTACAGAGCCACCAAGGGCTTCACTCCTTCCTCCCAGCTGACCCAGAGGCCCCTTTTCCTCTCCTTCCCAAATCCTTCTCTTGCTAGAGGCTAGTGTCTAGCTAGCCTAGCGTTCACACTCTCCCCAGCAGACTATAAGTGTTCATTTAAATATCTGCTTCCCCACTAGTCTATAAGCTCCACAAATTCAGTTACTGTGGCTCTCTTATTCACCAGAGGCTCTCCATTGTCCAAACCCTGTGCCTGGCACACAGTAGTTCCTCAGATATAGACTAAATGTGGTATTTTCAGAGGCCCAATAGCATACTAGGTATGACTCTAGTTGTCTAACATCAGACACACCACTTCACTTGTCTGAGCTCAAGTTATCCACTGGTGTGATGGGAATACTAGTCTCAAAAGGTGTTGTGAGAATTTAGTGAAATATGACCCTTCCACTCAAAAAACACTTGCTGTTTGAATGTTTGTCTCCTTTTTTTTTTTTTTTTTCCTTTTTATCTTTTTTAATGACCGGTAACGGGATCGCAACCCTCGGTGTCGCGCCCGTACCAGGGACCGGCAACGGGATCACAACCCTCGGTGTTGCGCCCACACCGCACTCAGCCAGTGAGCGGGAACCGGTCTCCACATGGGATCCGAACCCTCGGCGGGAGCGGCGCACTCTCCAGTGCGCCACCGGCTGGCCCATCCTTTGAAACTATACTGAACTTAATCTCCGATATAACAGTATTATTAAGAGGGTGGGAAATCCGACTATGGTATTTGAAAGGTGAGACATTTAAAAGGTGATTTGGGGGCCAGTCTGTGGCTCACTTGGGAGAGTGTGGTGCTAATAACACCAAGGCCACAGGTTTGGATCCCATATAGGGATGGCTGGTTAGCTCACTTGGGAGAGCGTGGTGCTGACAACACCAAGTCAAGGGGTAAGTTACCAGTTATCTTTTTATTAAAAAAAAAAAAGTGACTGGGTCATGAGGATTCTGCCATTAATGGATGAATGAGTTAATGGATTAATGGGTTATCACAGGAGTGAGTCTGTAATAAAAGCCATTTGGCTCTCTCTATCATGGGCCCCTCTCACCCTGTGATGCCTTCTGCCATGTTTATGACACAGCAAGAAGGCCCTCACCAGATGTGGCTCTTCCACCTTGGACTTCCCGGCCTCTAAAAGAAATAAATTAAAATTTCTTTTCTTTGTAAATTTGTCTCAGGTATTCTGTTATAGAAACAGAAAAGAGACTAAAACAAAGGTAGATATTATTTATATCACTGGGTGTATACTCCAGTCATTCCATACATATTTTTTATATAGTTGTAGCCACAACTTGGAATCTGGCTTTCCTGTTAAGAGCATGTTTTTTTTGTGATATTACACTTAATAAATATGTTTAATAAATATGTTTCAGCATAAACAATCACAATTTAACTATTCTCTATTGCTGGGAACTTAGAGGTCGTTTCCATTAACTTGCAATTTATAAAACACCAAACTGCACTGTCTTATGTTACAACCTTTTCCTTACTTAGATTTTATCCTACTTATTTCCCCAACAAGGAATCAGTGGGTCAAATGGTGTAGACTCATTGCCAAACTGATTCCCCAAAGCTTGACATCTTTCTCCACAAGGGCATGAAGGGAACAATTCCCTAGTACCTTCATCAGCCTCTAGGTGGTATTTTTCCTTGGACAAAAAAAAAAAAAAAAGCTGCCTTTTTATAATTATCTTTTCTCCGGTGATCCAGGAGTTGGAGCGTTTCCCACGTGTTTTCGAGTTTCGTTTAGGAATCCTGCCCTCCCCAGGTTTGTCTGTTGGGATCGCGAGAGCTCCCAGCACTGAGGACCGTCGCCTTACCCTACATATCACCCCTTTGAACTTGGGGGCAGGGGAGGTCGGTCAGGGAGCGCAGAAGCCGCCTGACCCTTCTGGGCCTGCACAGAAGGCAGGAAGCGGTGCCCGACGCAAGGCCGTCAGCGGCAGCTCGGACTCAAACAATGTCGTGTACCCAAGTAAAGCAAATAGGTCCCAAGTTCAAGTCTCTAACCACAGTCTCATAGAGAGCGGGCTCCGGAATCCACCAAGTTCAAGTCGCTAGCCGCAGCCTCAAGTGAGCAGGCTCCGGAGTCCACCAAGGCCGCTCTCCCTCAAACCCCAGGGCAGCCACGTCCCATCTGGGTGCTCCCGCGCGAGCGGCTTGGGGTCTCCGAGTCTCAGGGGAATTCAGTCGGGACGTGGAGTTCACAGGGGTGCTCCAGAGGCCACAGCAGCTAGTGCGGGTGTCCCCGTACGCAGTCAACGGTCCTCTGCGAGTCCGCAGGCCCACGTGGCGCGTGCGCACGAGTGGGGTGACCGTGAACGTGGGCCCATCTGTCCCTCCCGACAGCGGACCCGCCCCCTCACCTCCGCTCTCCGCCCCATCACCTGAGCCAGTGCCGCGGGCCGGAGAAAGGCAGGCGCCGGCGAGACCCGGCTGGGGAGGAGGCGTCCACGTGGCCCACTCATCCCTTTCCCCGCCTCGGACCCTCGCCCCCTTCTCACCAGCTTGCGCGGTCGCCACCCGGTCGCGCCCGTCACTCCCGCGCCTGCGCAGTGCCGCGGCTGCAGCCACCCCGCCTTCACCTCTCAGAGGCAGCCTCTAGTCGGGACCCAGCTCCGGAGGAAGCGCCCTCGCGCCGGCTCTGATTAGTTCACCCGCGTAGGCGGGTCCTTGACGGACGGCAGTGTTGCCCAATGGCTGAAGAGGGCGAGAGGCAGGCAGGCCGGACCAGGAGGGGCCAGCACGGTCCCGACCCCCATCCCGCACTGGTTCTGACCGTATTTGAGCTCAGGGTTACGGGAACAGGCAGTCGTGTGGCTGAGCGCCCCACCTATGTGGCTGCCACACTCTGCATCCCCCGAGCCGAGTAGTCTCTCCAGTTCTTTACTGTTAATAATACCCCGTGGCTTCCTCTCCGTTTCTGTGTCAACCACTCCAGAACCCTCTCCTAAGCGCCACACGCTTATATTCAACAACCTGGATACCTCTACCTGGCGCGCTTCAAACATAACTAACTTGCCCCGAACTCATCTTCCAGCCAAACCTGCTCTTCCTCTCCTCCCCTAACCCAGTAGTGGCCCCCTACCCCAGACCCAAGTCAGAAACCTGGGATCATTTTGACGCCTCCTTCTCCCCCGTCAATCCTACCTCCTAAATAACTCTCCACCCATCCTTTTGCCTGCAGCTTCTGCAGCTCCCTAATCCAAGCCCCTCACCTGGTATTCCCAGCTCCAATTTCCACTTGCTCCTAACCACCCTTCCTCCACAGAGCAGCCAGAGTGACCCTCCTAAAACTCAAACTCCTGCTCTAAAGTCTTCATTGGCTCTCCAGCAACCACGGACCTTGAACTGACAATTCCATTGGCCTGCCATCTACGATTACCATGGCATGGTTAGCAGTTGGCAGGTTGAGAAAGGCAGAGAACCAGGACACCAGGTATTCCCTCAATCCCTTCTAGTCCTAATGTTACTGGATTAAACTCTTGGGCCCCAAAGTCATAGAAACGAACAATGTACCCAGCAGTAAAGCAAGCGACGCTTTATTAAAGGAGGAGATAGACTTATGCATAAGTGGGGTAGCCACGGGAAAGCTAGCCCCCAAGGGGAGCTGTTCAGGATCTTTTATAGGAAAAGGAGTTAAGGGGTACAGACCAGCATCACTAGAGGTGGTCCATTCTGTTCTTCCTGGTTGCATCATGGGCGCATACTCAGTTAAGGCTTTGGTCCTTGCACCTGCTCAGTAGGTCCAAGATGGTGGTGGTGTTCGTCATTGTCACCCCAGGAGGGTCATTGTAGCAATCACCTTGGAGCTTCGTGTGCATGCGGGATTTCCTAAAGGGGTCTTAAGATTAATCTGTACTTAATTTTTACAATTATGGTAAACAATCCTTAGGGAGGGGTTTTGCAGCTCAGTAAATATCTGTTCCCCTCTTATCTAAGTTTATTTTATCAGGGCGGGCCATGGGGTAATGATGTGCTCTGTGGGGGTCTCATGACTGAGGAGTGGAAAAGTAACAAAGTGTCCTCTGCAGGGAAAATGAAGTCAGTTTGGTTCACAGGCAAGCCTTACTCTGTCTCAAGGGGAACAGATATTTACTGAGCTGCAAAACCCCTCCCTAAGGATTGTTTACCATAATTGTAAAAATTAAGTACAGATTAATCTGAAGACCCCTTTAGGAAATCCCGCATGCACACGAAGCTCTCATGACTGAGGAGTGGAAAAGTAACAAAGTGTCCTCTGCAGGGAAAATGAAGTCAGTTTGGTTCACAGGCAAGCCTTACTCTGTCTCACTACCATCTTGGGATTCCAGTTATCACCTGCTGCTTATAAATTATTTTAATAGAACTCTTCTAACTGTGGTAACTCAAATGCAGTCTGCCTTGGGTTGAATGAGGGTGGGAAATCCTATTAATGTAATTGAAAAGTGGGGTCTTAAAGATGTGATTTGGTTGATGGTTTAATGGTGGTCGTGGACGTGATTCTGGGGACTTCAAAAGGATAGCAAATGAGGAGCTATCTTTCTCTCCGTTCTGTCATTTTTTCTCATTGCTGCCATGTAGGACCCCTGCATTGCTGTAAAGCCACCACCAAAGACCCTCACCATATGTGTTCCCTGGACTTTGGACTTTCCAGACTCTGAAACCGTGAACAATAAATTTTGTTTTCTTTATAAATCACCCAGTTTCAGGTGTTTATGTTATAAGCAACAGAAATGGACTAATACAGAGTCCTTCCGTGGAGGCAGAGAAAAATGAGAGATGACCAGAAAAGGCCATTTGGAGCCCTAGGAATGTGGTCTTCCAGAAGGAAGACACACTGACTTACCTGGGGAGTCTGGCCAGCCTACCTGGACTCAAAGACATGCCTGCCATAAAAACTGCTCCTGTCAGACTTGTCCTGATATGATCTTTATACTGCCACTCACCCTTAGCCCTTTCCAGAAGCTCTAGTTTAGGATTTGCAATATCTCTCTTCCTGGACACTGAGGGAGCCGTTCCAGATGCAACAGCTAAGGGATAACCCTAAGGGATTCTAGATAAAGAAGTTCAAGAAAACTTGGGAAGCACACTTTTTTTTGTACAGATAGTTCATGTGTGGTTGCAGAGGGTTGTCCTTCAGGACAGCGGCAGCAGGGTTTAATTAATCCGCAAGTGGTAATGGGTGGCCACAATGTATCAGGCCCTGGGCTGACTACTGGAGACACACAGATGGCTGCCCCCACCACTTCCCTCAGAGAAATTGCATCACTCTAGTATATCTGAAACCACAGAATTTTTCTAAGTTACCACACATACTCCACTTCCAAAGTAAAAATGCAATCTTGAGGATTTTGTGTGCACTGGAACTGTTGTTTAAAGGCCAAAATCAGCTCATCATGTCACCTGTAAATGATGGCCAGTTCAAGCCCCCTATCCGGTCTCTCAAGGCTTTCTTGTCCTAAGGTTTTATAAGAAGAAAATGAAGGAAAAGGACTTATCTCTCCTTTGAGAAAGGGAAAGCATAGCCCAACTGGCATTTTTGGAGAAAATATGTAAAAATATTTGGTCTTACTCAAAAAAAAAAAAGGGGGGGACAAAGGTGAACATTACAAGTTTTCTACAATAAGCATACATTGCTGCATCTGGCATAACTTGTATAATCAGGGGTAGGGGGTTGGGAAGCAAAACTGTATTTTAAAATACAGCCATAGGAGTGACTGGGGTAGGGAAATGGATCTCTTTGATGATTCCAACAATGTCCCCTAATTCCTTAGCTATACAGACAAGACGTTCTATGTAATGTTATGGAAAGATAGATTTGAAAATGATCTTGTTCTTTTTTTTTTTTTTTTTTTAAGATGACCAGTAAGGGGATCTTAACCCTTGACTTGGTGTTGTCAGCACCACGCTCAGCCAGTGAGTGAACCGGCCATCCCTATATGGAATCCGAACCCGTGGCCTTGGTGTTACCAGCACTGCACTCTCCCGAGTGAGCCACGGGCCGGCCCTGAAGATGATCTTGTGTCAGGACAACCTGAGATAGTGGCAGTCATATTTTGTCTAACTGTCAAAGCTGTAATATCTGGCCTGATATCTGGAAGAATTTGTAAAATCCTCAAGTGTCTTTGCTCTTTGCCAATAAGCAGAAGAGCTTGATTTGCAGTGGTTCTGTGGTGTCCTCACTCCCCAGGGCATCTGGATAAGCTTAGAAGAGCCTTTTTGCTGAGCTGAGTCATGTGTGCTCTGAGACAATTGTCACAGAGACCTGTGTCATCCCAAATCAAGTGACTTAACTTCACCAACTTTTAGCCAACCAGCTGACTTTTCCTGTCATCTCACGAATTGACCACACACGTGGACACACACACCACAGACACAGGCATCCCACAGGGCCTCCTTTCCTTCAGAGGGAATGACTACCAATCTGTATACAGCAGCAAGCCAGGGACATATTTAGCAAGTCTTGAGGCTGTGCTGATGACAAAGGCTTGGGAATTTTTAAAAAAACGACAAGTCCTACCTCAGCCCTTCTCTCAAATCTGCTCTGAAGCAACAGCACCAACAGGCCTACCAGGTTGTCGGGAGGCCTCAAAATGGTTGTGTTAAGCCTCCAACCCATAGGGCCAAAGCTAAGCTTGTCTTGCTCTAAAGGAGGATAGGCAGGCACGTTGAGGGAGCATGACCTGTGTTTCTCAGTCTCTTTAAGGCTTTTAAAAATGTGGGGCAATCGCTTTCACCCACTAGATGCAGCAACTGAACCCAAGGCTCCAGTGATCTACCTTTACCACCACCCTCCCACACCCTTCCCCATACATGCCACATTCACTGCACGGCCCAGAATTTTCGGATCCCAAGCCTGAGGCTCAGCTCTGTCACCTACTTGCTGTGTGACCCTGGGCCAGTCACTTCCTCTCTCTGAGCCTTTGCAAAATTACTTGGAAGGGCAGTTGTGTGGGCTTTGTAGTTGTCATTTGCGCTTCGAGTTGCAAATGACTCATATCCTTTCATGTAGGTTTGGAGAGGAATAGAAGAAAGGCCAGAGAAGTGTTGTACGGGGAAGAAGGACAAGAGGAAGTTGGGACAGGACACGTGGAGCCCTGTACCCGCACGCATGCGCCGTGCTTTCGCCTGCATGGGGCCCGAGGCTGCGGGGAGGCGGCCAGCAGGTGGCGCTGCTCCGTGAGCTCGCCACGGAGGTGCCAGTCGAGGGAGACCGGTGTCGGCTCCCGGGCTGCCCAGTGAAAGGGGATCTGTCTATGAAACCGTGAGTGCCCAGCAGCCCCTCCCCGCCGTTCCCGCAGTGACCCCACCTCGGCCTGTGCAGGGGCTCCCGCCTTTAATGGGACGCCGAGGGGGGACGGGGTTGGAATTGATCAGGAGAGAACAAGTGGAAAAACCAGATTACAACAGAGGACGTTTTGATATTAATGATAACAGTGATTTATTTATATATTTCTTCTCCTTCTCCTCTTCCTCCCTTCGTGCGTGTCTATCTGCAGGAAGAGAAGTTTAGTGGGACACAAGCCAGCAGTTAACAATGCTTCTCTCTGGGTCATAAACTATAGGGACTTTCACATTCTTTACCTTTCCATTTATTTCTTTAAAATATTTTTTAACACCCATCATGGATTTAATGATCAAGGAAAAACCAATGTTTGTCCTACACACTTACACACAGGAAAGAAGGCACAGCAAAGCCCATTGTCCTGGGGCAAGGAAGGCAGCTGGGGAGAGGGCCCACGTTCTGGCCCTGGGGCTGGGTACTGGAGGTACTGCTGTTTTAGATCGGAAAATCAGGGATAGATCCTCTGGTAAGATAGGCTTTAGAGACAGATCTGAAGGAATTTAGAGAATGAGCCCTGCCAGTATCTGGGAGAGAATATTCCATGGAGAGAAAACAGCAGGGGCATAGGTCCTTGCCTTGTGGGCCAAAGGAAGGGCTTGGATTTTACAGCCAGAGCTGCCTGCCTATCTCCAACCCTGACCTTGGGCCAGGTCTGGAAAGGACTTGAGAGGGAATCTAATCCATGCTTTCCTAAAGCATGCTCCGTGGAACATGATCCCACAAAATGCTGTAACTGAAAAGGGCCACAGCCCACTAACCAGCCCTGGAAGAGATTTGTAATGCACGATGGCTCCCTCAAGGCTCTGAAAAATTCTACGGTCAAAGGAATTCATCCAACTTTACTGAAGCAATTCCAAACATTTCACTATGAACCTCCTCTTTGCTGTAAAAGCCAGCAGAACCCTTGTATTTTGTGAGACATCCATATATCCATTCTTTGACGTGTACAATTGTGGAGTATGCATAAAGCAAACGTACTTCACAGGGCCTGGTTTTCCAAAACCTTGCAGTTTCAAATATTGACCTGGCAAAGGATGGGAAAATTTCCCCAGGCTATAGTCTCTGTTATAAGATAAGGAATTGTAACACAGCAAGGGTGCTGGCTCAAAGACAGACAAGTTACTGATTGATATGTAAAGATACTGGGAAGCTGTGGTAGGGAAAAGGAATGTTTGCTAAGATCAAGTTTTTGTTGGTGGATCAACTTCACTTCTTGAAAATTGCATTATGGAATGTTTTTTGTTAAACTTGTTAAACTATACTTAGCAAAAACCTGTTCCTGTAACTTCCTGGTCTGGAGAATAAATGTGGGAAGAGAACCCCAATTTGTGGTTAATTTCCCAAATGGAAGGAATTCCTCTCCCTTGAGGGTTCCGGGAGATTAACCCCTTTTCAGAGCTTCTCACTGCTCAAAAGAGATGGGCTTTGAGTAATCTTTGGCAGCTCCATCACCCAGGGGAAAAGGGGTGACAAATCTGTGGGCGGCAAAGCAACATATCATAAAGCCCAGAGACCTGAACTGACTTCCTCAGATTCCCCAGGGTTCCACTTTAAGCTTGTGGCTAAAATGGGTCTGAGCCTTGTTCTCTGGACTCAGCCAAGCCACTCTCCTGGAACCTTCTTATCCACATTTAATAGTCTGAGAGGCCAGTTTGGGCATCTCCAGAGTTGGAGGGAGAGCTCCTGTACAGAAGGTCCCCAACTTAATTTTTCAACTTTATGATGGTGCGAAACCAATATACATTCAGTAGGAACCATACTTCAAATTTTGGATTTTGATCTTTTATTTTTATTATTTTTATTTATTATTATAACATTTTAATTTTTATTATAAGGTGGGCTTTGTGTTAGATGATTTTGCTTAACTGTAAGCTAATGTAAGGGTTCTGAGCACGGTTATGGTAGGCAAGGCTTAGCTATGATGTTCAATAGTTTAGGTGTAGTAAATGCATTTTTGATTTACAATATTTTCAACTTGTGATGGGTTTATTGGGTTGCAACCCCATAAATCGAGGAGCATCTGTACATTCCTCCAGGAAAGACAGCCTCCCCCCCACCATGCAGTGTTTGGTTGTTTTTTTTTGGGGGGGGTAGGCTGGCCGGTTGGGGATCGAAACCTGTGACCTTGGTGTTATAAGACCTAACCAACTGAGTTAACCGGCCACACACACACACCCCATCTGCTGAATGGGGGCAGCCATTCCCATGTATGTTGTGGGGGCAGACCACTCCTCCCCCAGCTGTGTGGTGACTGCAGAATGGGGATGGGGGAAGTATGCAGGTGTTGGGGCAGAGCTGTCCTCATTTTCTTGGCTCCAGAGCTATTTCTGTCTGAAGAACTAGGACCTGTCACTGTAATCAGGGCACCCCCATCCTCAGGCAATGCTGGAGAGTGGGTCAAATTTTTTTTTCTTTTTTTTTTTTGACCAGTAAGGGGATCGCAACCCTCGGCACGGTGTGGTCAGCACCACACTCAGCCAGTGAGCCAACCGACCATCCCTATATAGGATCCGAACCTGTGGTCTCGGCTCTCCCAGCACAGCACTCTCCCGAGTGAGTCACGGGGCCAGCCCAAGTGGGTCAAATTTAATCCAGCTTTTTCTCACAGTAGCCTCAGCTCCATGTGACTACCTCCAGGCCTTTGTCCCTGCTATTCCTCTGCCTGGAAGGCCCTACTCTATCCTCCATATCTTTGGAGAACAGTAGGGCCACTGCCTCGTCCCTCCCCACTGTGCCTGCCCTTTCCCTGGTAGCCCAGTGTTGCTTAGTGGCACTGGCAGGCTGCCTGCTTTGCCCAGTGCTGGAGTGCCTGGCCAGCAGAGAAAGCAAGAGCTTAAGGTGCCAGTGAAGCAGCAGCACAGATAATAGAAATATTTGAAATAGTTTGACACGTAGTAACCTGCAGGGCAAGGTTCTTTCCCAGCATAGCCAGGCTCAGCTCTGGCCCCTGGTGGTGGATCACTAGCTAGGGTGTACCAGAGACCAGGCTGCAGCTTTACACATGGCCACCAGGGGGCGGAAGCAGACTGCAGGAAGCCCCTGAGTACCTCTCACTTCCCGGAGGGAGTGGAGGAGTGTGTGGGTGGGGCGGGGGGTGGTGGAGGTGCTCAATCCTGCCCTTCCACAGCCTGGCTTAGCACCGGAAACTGACAATGTCCTGGCACAATGTCCCGATGAACTTCTTAGGGGCCTAGAGTGTCGTCCAGGCTCAGACGTGGCTCTAAGGTTGGCTAATCCTGACCCCATCAACTCCAGCTGTGTGATCCAGGGCAATTGTCTTAACCAATCTGATCCTCAATGTCTCATCTGCAAAATGGGAATAAGTAAGACAATACCTACCTTCGGATCCTCATACTGGCCAGCCACCAAAAATAAATAAATAAATAGTACCTACCTTGAGAGGTTTTGGGTCTGATTAAGTGAGTCAATCTATGGATTGTGTTCACAGGCACATGGAGCATGTTCTTAGGGACACCAAAGGAAGGTGCTTTAAGGTAATTTGTTATTTAACATTCTATTGAAATAAAAGCATCATGAGGGAAATCAGAGGTATGTTTACCTTCCTTATAGTTACCTGTCAGTCATGTATCATTTTATAGTACTGTTATATTTAATTACATTTGTGAGGGTCCCATAATCCTTTTGGTGTGTGACTTAGGTAGGTTTTTAGCCCGTGGCGTTCCCCACAGGGGCTGCGGATGACAGGGCCCCCACTGGGGGTTGCAGTTCCTGGAGGGCCCAAAGCGATTGAGCAGGAGATGTCCATGCAGAACCCAGAAAAATGTAGATACCGGTGGATCCTCTGAAGGATGTGCTGGTGATGGGCAGCAAAGCCCATTTAGGGTCCCCCAAGCTTCCACCCCCAGAGACTAGCCTGCTTCCCCAGGAGGTGGCTATGGGAAGACAACACGTTGGAGTTCGCTGTCAGCGGGCCCCCACCTCCTTCAGGCCATGCCCAATCCTCTACCCTGCTGCCTTCCTCTGGTGCTCCTCCCCCGGCCATGGCCTCCCCTCTCATCCCCTAGACCCAGAGTACCATCCTGGAGAGCATTTGGGGCATCTGGGGGTAGGGTTGTCACATGGTTGGAGAGGACCCAGGCATTTGGGGTGGCCAGGGATGCTAAGAGTCCCCCAGGGCAGTTACACACAATGAAGGGTTGTTTGAGTCCTGCCCAACCTTTGAATGTCCCACCTGGATGTTCAGAACAGGTGAAGAATCTATTTATTATCACTTGAGGCTAAACAATGCTCTATTTTATTTGCATAGTTTGCACCATGCTGAATTTTATTTGCAGTTTTAATATACAGTGAATTTTCCAAAAATGCAATTGGCATGTACAATGAGGAAAGATGGTACTTTGTGTTGTTCAGAATATTCACCATCCAGGAAAACCGTATTACAAAGGCAAGGATACTCACATTTCATCTTCCTGGAATGCACTGGTGGCTGCCATGTCATGGAGCTTCTGAATATGGCTACAAACATCAGAAGACATCATCACATCTTTAGTGTCATTGTGCCCCAGCATTTACATACTGACACGCATATTCTTTTTATTAAAAGTTACATTATTTGTATATACAAAAGCAATTGTAATTATGTATATATAAATAATATATTTTATTATATATTATAAATTGCTGTCCTTTATATTACAACTAAGGCATCAAATCAATTTTTTTGAGATTGTGTATATAGATAAGTTATACTTTCTTTAAATTTCATTTCAGACTCCTAATGGAAGGCATTTTATTAGTATAAAAGTAGGTTCTGAAAATTTTCCCAAACATGAACAAAAAAGCCAGAAACTAAGGTTTCTGAAATGAATGATTTCATTTCTTGGAAGTTCAAAACGAGGCAAATGTAATTTGTGGTTTTAGAAGTCAGGATGAGGGGCCGGCTCATGGCTCACTTGAGAGAGTGCGGTGCTGATAACACCAAGGCCGCGGGTTCGGATCCTATATAAGGATGGCCGGTTAGGTCACTAGGGAGAGCGTGGTGCTACAACACCAAGTCAAAGGTTAAGATCCCCTTACCGGTCATCTTTAGGAAAAAAAAAAAAAAGAAGAAGAAGAAGAAGTCAGGATGGTGGTTACTTTGAGGAGGTAGTAACTTAGTGGGGTCATGGGGGGTTCTGGGTTGCAGGAAAGCACTTTTGTTGGTCTGGGTGCTGGTTACACAGGTGTGTTTGGGTTGTGAAAGTTCATTAAAGGTATGTGCTTTTCTGTATATATGTTATGATTCAATTAAAAAAATGAAAAACAAAGTTAACATCACCAGTAGAGGGACACATCAGCATCATGTGCCTGTTGCTATGACACACTGAAAATAGCATTGGATCATCTTTCTGATATTCCTACGAAAAGTGAATAACCTGAATCTTTTCATGAGAAAACACCAAACAACCCCAATCTGAGAGACATCCTACTACATAACTGACTGGTACTTTTCAACCATATCCAGTGTCATGAAAGACAAAGAGATTGGGGAGTTGTTCCAGATAAAGGGAGACAACAGAAAGAGACTCAACCACTGAATGCAATGCATGAGCTGGGATTTCATTGCTGTTATAGAAGATGTTATTGGGACGATTAGCAAAATCTAAATAAGGTACGTGGCTTAGATAATAATACTGTAACAATATTATTTTCTGATTTTGATTCTTGTCTTGTGGTCATGCAAGAGAATGTCCTTATTTTTAGGAAAAAACACTTTAATATTTAGGGGTAAAATGGTATCATGACTGCAACTTTATTCTCAAACGGTTAGAAAATATATATATGTGAAGAGAGAGAAGTATAGAGCAAATATGATAAATTTCAGACTTTTCTGTAAGTCTGAAATTATGTTAAAATTAAAAAGTTGAAAGAAAAAACCTTAAAAAAATATTGAGGTGGGGGGCTAGCTGGTTAGCTCAGTTGCTTAGATCACAGTGTTGTAACATCAAGGTCAAGGGTTTGGGTCCTCACACTGGCAAGCCGCCAAAACAACAAAAATGTGGGGGTGAAGGATCTGATAGTGGAACCTTAAACACTGGCCATTCATTTCTGTTTCCATGGCTACAACTCCAGTTTTCCTGAGTGTGTGAAGAGGGGCAGAAAAAGAAGGCACCAAAGCCTGACATTTCCTGCCATGGCAGGGTCTTGTGTGCCATAGGTGCTGAGGGTCCATCTCTAGGGGTCTTAGCTTTCAACAAGGGCTTAGTAAGTTGGCTGAGGCTGGACAAGCTCTTGCTTGCTAACAGACACCTGATTTTTTTTCTCCTCGTCCCAGGCCCCTTTGGTTTAGTTTTGCTCACTAGCACCTCTCCACACCCTATGGCATGACCTTTGACCTCAGGGGATGCCAGACTCGAGGCAGGTGCCCCAAAGACTGTAAAGCCAGATGCTGATGCCTTGACCCAAGCCCCCAGGAGCTGCTAGAGCCACCACTGGCACTGGCTAACGCAGCCAGGTTGGTGCTGAGCTCTCACCTCTTAGCCCAGTGTTAAAGGGTGCGTGCAAGCAGTTCTGCACCCAGTAGACCAGAGCTGCATAGGAGTGAGGGGCTCCCCTCCAGATCCTTCCCATTATCCCCAGAAAACACAGGCTTCTGGATTTAGTGCTGGGGCCATACCTTCAAAGATTTGGCTGCCTCCAAAATATCTTTTCAGCTAACCTGCCCCTGCCTGAAATTATATCATTAGAGTTCTGCTCTCCAGAACAGAAATCATTTCTAAGCATTGACTTCTCTGAAAGTACAGACCTCATTGTCATATGGGTCATGGTTCATGAACTTGGATATGTGAAAAACATAGGATGTCTTTATTTCCTGTAAGTCAATTAAATTTAGCTCTGAGCCCCCATTCCATTGGGCTGGTAGGATATTCAGCTCAGGCATTCTCCTGTCGCATTTAAGGACAAAGGTCTGAAAGTCTTAGGTGGCTCTTCCAGTTATTGGCCCCTGCAGGTTTTGGCCCAGCACCATAGCCCCTTTCAGTTTAGGGGGCACATAGGAGTGACTCACAGCCTGAGATCCAGAGCTATTTGCCCCACAACTTGGCCACAAGTCTGACTCTTCCTCTAGAAAACCTGCTTTCTTTCCTCCCTCAAGTCCTACCTGAGGCCTTTCAGGCCTCTCACTCATTTTACAGATGGGGAAACTGAGGCCTTGAGAAGAGATCACATAGCAGGCCAAAAAGGATTCCCCAATAAGGTATCACTGGCCATGTGCCCCTTCCAGAGGCATTTACATTCATCAGAGGACCATGTCTTAACTGTGAGCAATGAAGCTCAGATGGCAGGATTTCAGGCACCATGACAGGCAAGCAAGGAGTTAGTTGGAGTAGGGGTCTTTTTCATATGTAAAGCTCTTCTGATAGTGTGAAGAACACTGAGCTAGGAGTCATAATCCTAGCTCTCCCACCAACTCACTTCGGCAGACTGTTTCTTTTTTGGGCCTCAGCTGTTTTATCTGTATAGTGGCGTCAGCTTGGGTGCTCTGAGATTCCCTGGGTGGCTTGTTGACCCCTGCCATGGCTTCCTCTGGCTGAAGGAGTCGTAACCCCCAAATCCTACTCCTGAACACTCAGGAGTGGCACTAACAAGTTCCCACTCCCCAGTTCCCTGAGGGCCCTCAGTAACAGGAGAGACAGGGCAGTGTGCCCTATGGAGCAAGACTTGTCACTTAGAGCAGAAACTAAGAGAGCAGGAGGAGGAGAAAGAGCCCCGAGTTCTCCTTCCTGAAAACCTGAGGGACCTCTGGGATCCCAGATGACCCTGGGGCCTGTGTGTCCCCATGCTTTTCCTGCAATGCCTGTCCCAAGAGGGCAGCTCAGTGGCATAAAGAAGCCACCTGCTCACCCTGTCATGCCCCTGAAGACAAAAACACTTGGGCTACAGCCGGAGGGATTTAGATTAGACTCATAAACTACCAAACTGGAAACTGCTGGGGCCCAGGCATGAATCCATGCTGCAGGGTGAGGAGTGACAGCAGGAGGAGCTGATGAATTGCACCAGCCAGAACTTGCACTCGATCCCCATGTTAGAGGGTGGATTCAGGCCAAATGATGCCCAGTGCTTTCTGAGCCTCAGGAAGAGTCCTCTTCCTTCAACTAGGAGGTCCCCAACCCCTGCTTTCAACCTCCAGTGGTCCCCCATGGCCCTTGTACTGAAGGGTAAACCTCTGCCTGGCATTTGAAGTCTCTGGAGCCTGGGAGTTCATGTGTCCCTAGCCACATATCCCCTCTTTGTCGATACAGGCGACAGCCAGGCCTTCCTCCTCTCCGTCTAGTAAATGTTCCCCACTCCTGAGGCTTTTGCTCTTTTCTGGGATGCCAGCTACTTTGCTCTGAGACCCTCATCTGGAAAACCCTCCCAGACTAATCAAGTCTCCTCAACCAAGCCAGGACCCTTCTTAGGGACACTATCACTTTCCCTACTCTTGACAGTCTCCTGTGGTCAGTTTCTTGTTGAGAGTCTTGGTCTTTCTCCTGATGGAATAGCAAAAGTCCTGTAGGGTGGCCTGGGGCAGGACCAGCCAGCCTGGAGTGAAGTGGGGGTTAAGGAGGTTTCCAGGAGGAGGAAGACCCTGGCAGGGGAAGCCAACGTGGCATCAGATGTTCTGAGACTGCTCCTGTGGAGGACAGAGGCTTGGAGCAGATCTGACTCACTCCTGCCACCACCTTGCCTGGCTGCAGGTCCAGCCAGACGGTTTTCTCGGACACCTTGCCACAGATGGCCCTGCAGAGACTTACATCCATTCAGGGTTGCACTGTCCCATACGGTAGCCACCGGCCACATAGAGACTTGGTACAAAAAAGAATTTAAAAATCTCAATAGAAATTTTTTGTATTGATAACATGTTAAAATGTATGCATTTTGGATATAATTGGCTTAAATAAAATATATTATATGAAAATGACCTGTTTCCTTTTACACTTTTGATGTAGCTATTAGAAAGTTTTAAATTACAGATGTGGCTCACGTGATGTCATTTTCTTTTAGAGACAGCGTCCCACTATGTTACCTGGGCTGGGGCACAGTGGCTGTTAAAAGGCGCGATCCCACTACTGATCAGCATGGGAGTTTCTGCTTGCTCTGTTTCCAACCTGGGCCAGTTCACCCCTCCTTAGGCAAACCTGATGGTTCCTCACTCCTAGGAGGTTACCATATTGATGCTGAACTTAGTACAGACACCCTATCAACGTAGTGCACTACAGCCCAGAACTCCTGGGCTCAAGGGATCCTCCAGCCTCAGTCTCCTGAACAGCTGGGACTACGGGCATGTGTTTGGCTCATTACCATTTTGCAGAGGAGGAAACAGGCTTCAGAGGACTTGAGTAACATTTAGTGCAAAGCCCTGGTGTGACCTGTTGTGTCTGCCCTAGGGTTTGTGAGCAGGTAAGACTCCAAAAGGGATAAATTCCCCAGGCCCTGCCTCTGGCTGGGGATCAAATGCCAGAGTCACACTTCTTCCCTCCCCGTGAATCTTGACCAACCAGCAGTGCGTTCTGCCTTTGAGGGTGGCCTCTGAGTTGGTACTGTGACCCACGCATGTGGAAGATTCCCCAAGATGCCCAGGCTAAGCAGATACTATTGTCTGACTTCCCTCCCCAACCCCAGGCCAGCTCCACCTGCAGCCAAAAGACCTCTGCCCTGCTCCAGCCCTTGTTGGCTTGGCCATCAGCCGTGGCCTCTCTCAGGCATCAGCTCTGTCCAGTTGCCTTGAAACTCCATCTCAGGCCCATCTCTGTCCCTGTACCCAACCCTTGCTCAGGCCGCAGACCACTATGCCCACAGATAAATACCCTAGTGGGTGGGTGTCCATGGCCAGCCCTTAGGGGACACCCCCAGGCCTCTGCAGCAGCAGCTATAGTAGTGACCCTGGGGTTGGAAGCAAGGCCTCTGCAGAAGGAACTTCAGGGGGCAGGCTCTTCACAGCCACCCACCTCCTGAGGCCCATCCCAGAGAAGGGACCCACTCTAGATTCCAGGCCTGGCTCCTTCGGGAGGTGCTTTGGAGGGAAGCCTGTACCCCTAGCCTGGACACAGTGTCAGCATGTGGCTGCTGGCTGGGCCCACAGCCCTGCCGGGATCTCTCTGAAGGCCACCCCTGGCTGTCCAGGAAGGGCCTCTCCAGGCTCTTGGGAACAAGTAGAGCCCATCTCATCTTGGGGGTCCCGGATGTGCCCAGCATCACCTCCAGCGGGCAATCATGCCCTGCATGAGGACTCAGGACCCAGTCCTGGGTCCCTTGAAGCCAGGTTTACTGGAAGCATTTGGAATCCAGCTAGGATATCCCATTTGAATGAAATAGGGTCAAATCTTGGACTGTGATTATAACATAAGGAGGCCACTTTTGGGTTTAAAATAGTTTCAAAATTTAAAAATATATTAAGGGAACAGATTTAGAGGGTGAAGATTCTTCGTAGCCTCGGGATAATTATTATAAAACCAGCTCTCATTTTCCAAGCCTCTGTAGTGCCAGGCTTGTGGTGCCACCATCCCTGGGAGGGGCAGGGCAAGGTTCCTTGGACAGCCAGTGGCATTGGGGCTATCTTCCAGGTGGCTGCCACCATGCCCATCCCTCCCTGCCTTGAGCCCAGCTGCTCTGGTGCAGGAGAGTTATCGGAAAGATTCAGGTTCAATCCTGCGCTGTCACTTGCCTGCTTTGCCTCCCTGAGCATCGTCATCTTCATCTGTAAAATGGGGGCAATGACAGTACGCGGGTCATAGGGAGAGAGCTGGACAGCTGCCCCAGGCCCTTTGCCTGCCTTAACAGGCATGTTACTAGAATTACTACCCTGCTGCTGGCAGCTACCAGCCCTCAAGCTGAGCAAACTCTGTACTCCAGACATTTCCCATGTCCTGAAACGTGGAGGGAGAAAATGGCTCCTAAATCAGGCCAGGGGTACCTACAGGGTAAAGCTGTGTCTGGCCCTGTGTTGGAGCAGCTCTTGCTGAGTGGCCCTGCCCCATCTGTCCCCCACCTCTGCCCACTCTGGAGACAAGTTTGCCCTGAACATGGCAATGGGTGGAAGGAGGGGGTCAACAGAGCTAGCATCTTCCTTCCCCACCTCCCTGAGCTAAAAGGTAGAGGTCTAAGGCCCAGAAGTACCCCATGGCCTGCAAATGCCCTTCTAGTATAGTGATAATGACAGGAGCTGTGGCCAAAGTGAGCAGATGACATGCACCACGAGCCCCTTTGGCCCTGCAGCTTGGCCTCCTTCCCAGGGGTGTTCAGACGTGCCCCTCGTCCATCTCCCTACATCCCTCCCAGCTGTCCTTTTCTACCCCTTCACAACTTACTGTCTCCGTTCCTCACCTCCTCTCACTCCTCAGCCCCCTCACTGTCAGCTGCCTGCTCCTGTCCCTGTGTCCCTGTTCCTGTCTGGGTCACAATGATCACTGAGTCTCTAAACCCAATTGTGAACTTAACTTCCAGAGCTCTCTGGACTTGGGCTGGGCCTAGGGTAAGGCAAGAGAGGCACTTAGGGTGCACATTTAAGGAGGAACTCACTCTCAGGGTTGTGCAAGTGCAGGGTTGGGGCCTGAGGGTGTGTGCCTCCTTAAATTTTCCTTCCAGGGCCCCTGAACATGCTCTGTCTGCATAGTCAGCTCCTCCCCAGGATTCCCAGTCCACATGGAGGTCCCCATCTGCCCACACCGTGGACTCCACTCTCCACCTCCTCCACCACCCTGTCCCTTCCTTCCTGGACACTGGCCACCACTTCCTCCCTGCTGCCACTCTTGCCCACCTATCCACATTCCACAGGGATCTTCCTCATTTGCACGCCTGGCCCTGCCTCTTCTCTACACCAAACCCTCAATGGCTCCCCATTAGCCTGAGGAGAGAGTCCCAGGCCCTCCCCCAGGGCTCTAGCCCTGCTGATCCCTTTCAACCCCACAGCCACATCTGGCTCTCCTACCTCTAGCCTGCATACCTGCATACTTCTGCCTCCAACATGCTGCTCCCTTCTCCCTGCCTTGGAACACTGGCTGGAATTCCATTCTTCACCAAATGAGGTAGGCTGCCCATTTCCTCTGCTCCCATAGCCCCTGCCCTGCCCTTTGTGTAACCCTCATCTGCTCAGTACCCATGTCCCTCCCAGCACACTGTGCTTGACTCACCACTGCTGGCTCTCTAAAGCCTAGAACAGCACTTGATGTAGCACAGGCACTGGATTGGTATTTGTTGCATGGACACATGAATTTATTAATTAGTACATGAGTGGCTTGTCATGTAGGTAGCTTTGGTGGCTGGGTGGGGATGACGGGAGGTACTGCCTAAGCTGTAGCCAGGGCCTGCCTTTGGCAGCAGGTAGCTGGAGGGAGAAGGCCACGTCACCGCCAGCAGGCTAGGTGCTGATTTTAATGGCCTGGCAGTGAGGTGCGTGCATGGCGGAGGCCTGCAGAAGAGGTAACGCTGAGAGGGCAGCTCTGCCCACCTCTAATTATTGCTTGAGTCTTTCTGGCAGTGCCTGCTGCCTGCCCCAGAGAGCTTGGTCTTGTCCATCACAGTGTGAGCTCAGGGTGGGGCTGCTGCCACTGCCAGCGGGGAAGACAATAGGAGGTTCCCAGGGGCCTTGGGTCTTGGAGAGCAGAGGCAGCCCCAGGCTTGGACCCTGCTCAGCTCCTGTCCTTCCTGTTTCCAGGGCAGCTGAAGGGTGCCCCCGCCTTGAGGGTCCCATCAAGAAGCCTCCAGAGTGACCAAGGAGCAAGCCAGCTGAGGGGGGGTCCACAGCACCCCCAAGGCAGGGAGCCTCAGATGGTTTGGTATCTGCTGACATAGAAGCCCTTGGGAAGATGGTGCCCTAGTGGCCGGATGGGCAGGTGGGCAGCTCAGGCCCGGAAGGAGGCCTTGACCATGCGGCCTTTCAGTGGTTGTGGTGGCCGGAAGTTGTTCACCATGTGAATCCTCTCATCATCCTCCGAGGTGAAAAGCAGGCTCCGAAATTTCTCCATCTTGAGAAGTCAGAAGGGATACTCAGGGTAGAATGGGGGTGCTGTGGTCCTTTCTGACCCCAGACACATCAACTGGCATACCCTGTCCAGCCAGCCCTCCCCCTGCCCCCTCTAGGCCCCGGGGCTTGTACTTACTCTTCCTCACTCATTCTCCTCTTTGGAACCACAACCTCAGTCACTTAATCACTAAAGGGCCTCTAAACCCGGACCTTCCTCCACCTAGTTCTAGTCCAATCCTGTCTAGCTAAGACTTATCAGCAAATGTAGCACTAAGATTCCAACACAGTAGGGGTGATCCCAGGATCCAGGTGTCTTCCCTACCAGCCTGAGTCTAGGTCCTAATGACTAACAATCAAGCTAACTCCCAACCAACATTCTACATGTTTATTAGCAAAAGATGGGAGCCTTGATGGTGAGACCACAGGCTGTAGGTTGCTGGTTGGGAGAGTCACCCTGTCTGGGGTGGACCCCGAGTGCTGCTGTTCCCCTCTACCTGGTGCTCTGGGAGGACTCACCTGCCTCTCAGAGACATTGATGGGCTCCCGGAGTACAATCCAGGTGACACTCTCGCTGAGTGGTGGTGTCGTCAGGGAGCCGGGGTAGGTCCAGTAGTGCAGGCTGGCAGGCAGGAGGCACTTCGGGTTGAAGCAGCTAAACTGGGCCTTGGTGCCCTGGGCAGGGTGGGGGAACCCAGGAATCAGCATAGGCCTCCCACCAGGATCATATCAGCAGCTTTCCCACCCATTTCTGTCAGTAGGGTTTAGGATTCTCCTTGGCCCATTGATGCAAATTGTGGGCAAATGTCTATGATCCCAGATGCCATCTCCCAGCCTGGGCCAGGCCTTTTCCACCCGTTTGCTTGTCTTCAAAAGCTACAGTTCCTGGAGCTCTTTGGCTACCACATTCTTTCCCTTGCCTTCAGCTGCCCTCAGTGACCCTGCCTGTCAGACCACCATTAATGTGACAGGCATCTTATCAATCCTGTACCCAACCTGGTTGCATGCTGGGTACCCAATGGGGCCGCTGACCCTGATGAAGAAGAGTCAGTTGCAGGGCCCTGCAGGGGCTGGCCCTCACCCTTGGTTTCAGCGAGGGTTTGCTGCCAGGATGGAGGAGTGAATGGGTCTGCTCTGTGATCCTGCCTCTTTCTCCCTCCCCACCAGGCTGCTCTGGGTCAGGGGCATGGACCCCTGGTCTCACCTTAAACCGAACCATGTAGAGCGCATCTGTCAGACGGTTCATGCTGGGGTGCTCTTCCCCCGTCTGTCAGGGAGAGGGTGGTGTGAGCCCAGCACCAATGTGTTTTAAAACTAGGGGCAGTGCCAGAGCTCCTATGCCCTCTTGGCCCCAGGTAACAATTACTCACCTCCAAGAAGACACCAACCACAGCCAGGCCATCGGGTGCTGAGGCCGCCTCCCCAAAGCTGCTGTACTGCCTGGCATTCCAATGTACCAGGTGTAGCTGTGGGAGCAACGACAGGCCCAGACAGGCCAGTGCTTAGCACCTCCAAGGGGCAATAGGAGACCTGAGCCAGGCTTCCCTCACTCCTGCCAGATTCCCAGTGTCTCACAGGAGGGGGAGACTGTCAAACCTCCTAGGCTTAGCATCCACCCAGGTCTGGGCCCAACCCTTTCCTGAGCCCCAGGGGACGCAAAGAAGAATCTGACTTGGGTCCTGCCCTCCAGTGAATGAGCTGTGAAAGAGATAATTGGCTATCTAGTGTGGCACCTCCCTGAGGAAGTGGCACCTGCAGCTGGGTCCAAAGAATAAGTAGGGTTTTATCAGATGAAAGCCTTAGCAAAAGGCATTCTAGGCAGAGAGGACAGTATAGGCAAAAGCTTGGAGGTATGAAGGAGCCAGGTGTGGGGAGGGGATTCATCACTGGCAGCTTGGTATGGGAAGAGGTCAGGAGGAAGATGAGTCAGGGCAAGGCCAGTTCACACAGGGCTTGGATGCCAGGCTCAACCCTCGAAGAGGTATTAACAAGGGGGTGGTGGGACTGGATTGGCCCTTCAGAAAACTCCTTCTGGAAGCACAGACCGGGACAGCAGTGGGTAGAGTTCAGGTGGAAGACCCTGTGCTGGGGGTGGTAGAGCATGTCTCTCCCAAAGTCCCCTCCCCAGGGGGCTGGCCTTTTAGCTTAGTTGGTTAGAGTGTGGTGTTATAACACCAAGGTCAAGGGTTTGGATCCCCATACCAGCCAGCCAGCCACAAACAAAAAAACCAAAATCCCCTGGGTGCTCCTCCTGTCCCTCTCCAGATCCCCACACCGGGCACCCTCAGGCCCCTGACCAGTCCCACACTCCTTCTCCAGGTAGCAGAGGGATTCAGATGGAGAAAGGCTCTTACCTCACTGGGGAATGACTTGCCATCCACCGTGTGCTCTGAACCCACATCATACTTCTTGCCCCAGTGGAAGTGGAACTGCTTGAGGCGGTAGGGCCCTTCCAGGGGGCCCCCGGTCACCACTGTGGGTAGAAGTAGGTATACGGCAATTGGTGTCAGAGGACCCACGCAGCCCGATGGATGGCAGTGCCAGAACCAGGGTAGCAGTCCAGGAAGGGGATCCGTTTTTCATTTGGAAAATTCACTGGGCTGAATGAGCTTGGGTCAGTTCCCATCAGCCCTCTTGGCCATTAAGCTGGGCCAGGACAGAAATCCTGACAGCCTTCAGGTGGCAGAGGATCTGGGACTGACAGAGTATAGCTCTCCATTTGGCCGTCCTCCCTATTCCTGCCCAATTTCCCATGGAAGCTGGGGCCCTACTTTCCAGGCCCCCATTACCACTAACAATAGGTCTCCACTGTCTGGAGCCCTGGTCCAGGGCTGGGTAGGAAGGATTATTTTGTTTAGTCTTCATAGTAGCCCATAAAGGACAGACCTATTGTTGTACCTATTTTATAAAGGAGGAAACTGAGGCACAGAGAGGGCAAGCCATTTGCCCATGGTCACACAGCAAGGCACTGACCTAGGGTCAGAGCCCAAGCTTCTAATTAACAGGCCACACTGCCTCCCTAGAATCTCGAGCCTCCCTAGAACTTGGTGTTGCCCCACAGGAGGAGGCCAGCTCCTAAGGATGCCCACCCTCCTGACCAGGCCTAGGTGCCTCCAGTGCCATCTCCCTCACAAATGGCCTCTTTGGAGGCCCTCAATTGTGCTGGTTTTTGTGACTTTCTTGCTTTGATACCTGGTGAGCTGGGGCCACACGCACAAGGCCTCCTGGGACTGATAGAATTTCCAGCTGAAAGGGATCTGGTAATGGAGGGAGCCCCAGCCAGGTCTGAATGTGAGCCCTTGGATCAGGTGACAGCCCCAGGCTCAGAGTTCCACTAGGCCCCTCTATGATGGGTGACCAGGGCAAAGCCTTGCCCTCTGTGGGCTCCTCAAGGAAGAAGAGGACAGGACAGTCCAGAGGCCCCTCCTTGCCTTATCTGAGAAGCAGGGCCTGTCTGGGGCAATGCTAGGAGGTCAACAAAGGGAATCTGGGGATGGTGGCTGTGGCAAGGCCCCATCCCTGGGAGGCAGGAGCCTCTGACCCTGCAGGCTGAACTCCCTGATAGGTCTGTGGGGGCTCATCCCTCTGAGCACGCTCCACCTGGGAACCCATCGAGTGGTCTCCCAGAGAGGAAACTTCCTCCGCCCCCCGCTTGAGCTTGGCTCACGTGGCCTCCTCCCTCCACTGACAGTAGGTGCACTGCCATTCACCGTGCACTCACCATGTGTTTGGTGCTCTGCTGGCATCAACCCATTTGACCTCCAGAGTGACCTACAGTGGGTGAGTGGCATAGCCCCAGCCTTCTCAACTCCTCTTTCCACTGGCTCCCTGCCCCCTCAGGCCTGGGCATTCTGGTAGGGGAGGTAGCCCCAGCTAGGCCTGAATGTGAGACCCCAGATCAATGATCCAAAGGCATGCTCCCTTGAGCCTTCCCCCATCCCAGTGGCCTTCACTGAGCTACTGATGTTTGAGCTGAGCCCTCAATCCCCTCTGAAGGAACAGACATATGAAAACTGCTCCTTCATAAACTGTCACCTAGGGTCATCTAGAACCTCATGTCCCCTCCCCAAAGCTCTGGGTGAGAGGTTTTTCTTAGAATCCAGTACCAGGAAATGCTTTGTCTGTCTCCTGAGGACCTGCTAGACCTCTTCCCTTCTGTATCAAGAACTATATAACTGATCCTTTTCCCCTTTTTCCTAGCCTATCAGGGAACTCAGGGCTAAGCAACTAAGACCTCTCCTCAGGAAAGGTCTGACTCCTTCATCTTCTCTGCTTTTTGATTTTCTTTCTGAAACTTAAGTTCCCTTGAGTGCTTTCATTGTATGAATGGTGATGAGGGAGGGAGGGGCAAAGAACCAGTCACTTCCTTACACAAGAAACTCTAGCATGTTCCCTCCTCGCCCCACTCCACGTCCCCACCCCACAGGCCTGGTCATAAGGACAAAAATCCCTTCACTAAACAGTACTCCTGAAGCCTCTACCTAGAAATTTATCATGAAAGAAACTGGACTCTAATCCTAGGGCAAAGCCTTGTAAGGAGTTGCCCCAAGTTCCCACTGGCCTCTGTCTGGCCCAAGATGATTGGATCTGAGATCACGGGTGAGATGGAGAGAGAGGGACCTTTGGATTAGGTTGGTTCTGGTACTCCCCAGCTCATCCAGCTTCTATTTGCCCTTCTAAGAGATGGGTTTTTGAGAGGAATATATGAGTTGCCTGAGACCTTAGCAAGGGGCCTGGTGCCCAAAACATTTTAGTTCCCTTCTCTCCCTACTGGGCTTGGCCAGATCACACAGGGAGGAGGGTTTGGCTTTAGGCCACAAAGCAGGTCAGTGATGGGGCAGAGAGTGAAAACAAACCTGATCTGAAGCACTAAATGGAAGGGAAGGAAGGAAGTTAGTATTTCTTGAGCATTTGCTATATGCCAGCAGTACAAACGCTGCTTTGTTTTTTCATTTTTCCTCTTTATGACTCTGGAGAGGAAGTCTTACTGCTCCCATGTGATCCATAAGGAGACTGAGGCTCAGCCCAAGGCTTCACAGCTGGTAAGAGGTGGAGTCTTCCTTCCCCACCACAGCTTGCTGCCCCTCCTGGGACTGCCTGACATAAGGTTAGAATCCCAGGGGGCACAGGTGCCAGGCTTTGGCAGGGGCCACTTACCAGTTCGGTCATCGCTGTCACTGAAGTCTACCTGGACAGAGTGGCCATTGTTGGTGATGCTGAGGGATCTGCAGCCCTCATAGGAAAGCTCCAGTGGCCGCAGGCTGGGTGAGTACACAGCCTGACTGGACACGATGTTGATGGGTGACTGGCGATCTCCCTGGGCAATGGGATACAGCTTGTGCCAATGTGAGGGGCCTGTAGGTGGGGAGGGGGACAAAGACTCAGGCCAGCCAGGATCTCTGAGCTGAAGGCTGAGGACACCCATCGGGGATTCTCCCTGGCATTCTTTCAGAGGTGAGCCCCTGCTTTGGAGCTGCGTAGTCTGGAGTTCCAATCCCAGCTCTGCCACTTCCCCTCTCAGCCTCCATTTCCTTGTCTGTGAAATAGCCTCACTAAAACTCACCTCCCAATGCTGATAGGTGGCCCAGAGAGAGAATTCATGGAAGAGAACATAACACAGCTACAGGCCCAGGGGCAGTTTTGTGTAGTGAGTTCCCCCCAACCCCCAACACATGCTCAGGGAGACCCCCAGGTGTCTAGTCTCTGACCTGACCCTAACAGGTATGTAGCCTCTTCCCGCATCTTGAGCAACTTAGTGTTGGTGTTTGTGGCAATAATAACAAAAACTTTTATCAGCTTAGCTTTGGCACTGTGACATGTATTTGCTCCTTGTGAAGTAGAACCCACTGTGATTACGACTTCAGTTGAGGGAACTGAGGGACACTCACTCATGTGTGTGAGCGCGCACACACACACACACACACACACACACTGGTATAAACACACAGCATGTGCATATACTGACCCCAGCTGCCCTCCCCAGGCATGTGCCTAAAGGTCCATACATGTGCACAGTGACCTGGGCACACCAGTCCCAGAGCTGCCAGGCCCAGAACATGCATGTGTACAAACACACACACAGCCCTGCTGACTACATCTGATATACTCATATGTACCCTCACACACAAACACCTCCTGTTGGAAACCCAGGCTTGCACGAAGGGACCACAGCAAAACACATGCCCATGCACACACACACACACACACACACGCACCTGCATGCACACCCACGGGCACCCACCACCTGCCTCCCAGAGGCTCCATCTGCAGCAGAGAAGCTCAGCATCTCACTGGGGAACATCCTGAGATGCAGCCTATTTTTAGAGCTACTGCCGGCTGGTGCTTCTCCCCCTTTTTGGCTTCTTAAGTTTTCCTGAGAAAACAGCAGCAGGTGCCGACAGAGCCGTGTCCCCAATGGATGACTCAGATTTGTGGCCCAGCCCCACTAGGTTATTTTTGAAGTCCTGTGAGCACTGCTGCATGCCGGCACCTCTGTCCTCCGTCCTTCCCTTCCTCACTGCCCCTAAACTGGGCAACCCAGGTCTGGCTGGGTGAGGGGCAGCTGCTTAAGAGCAGCAGGCCCTATGGGATACTGGATGCTCAGAGCAGGTGGGCAGGACCAGCAAGACGGGTACTCTGACTCTGGGGGAAGTACCCAAAAGCTGGTTCAGAGTAGGTGCTGGAGGGAAAATGATCTTCCATGGGTTCTGTCAACCTGTCCTCTCTCTCTCTCTCTCTCTCTCTCTCTCTCCATCTCTGCTGGTCGCTGTTGCTTTTTTCTGAATGTCTCCTTCCGGCTACCGCATGCCTAGATCTGGGCTTCCCCTTCCAAAATATGCTCCTTTGTCCTCGGGGTCCCAGAGGGGGCCAGAGACTCCACAGCACCTCCCTGACTCCCTCTGGTCCATCGCACCTTCCTGGTCCCCCAGACTGTAGCCAGGGCCCCCACCCACTTTCACAAAGTGACTGTGTCTCCCCAGAGAAATGGGGCTAGGGGTATGTTTTTTCTCCCAGCACTTCCTCTTCTTTCCAACCCCACCTGCCCTGCCCGTGTTCCCTCCTCATGGCCTGAATCTTGGCTCCTCATTGTTCATCTCAGGAAAACGGGGAAGCTCTTACCCCACACCACCACCCCTGCTTGACCTACCCCAGAGCTACACTCAAGCCATCTGGCTCTCCCCTTCTGCCTCTTTTCCCTTCCTCCGCATCCTAAGGAAACCGAGGCAGGATGGAGGAACTATCTCCCTGGTCCGACCAGGAGCCTGGTGTGGGTCACGGGCTTCCACGGCTCACACCTGGACGTGTTCCAATACCCTGCTCCGTGCAGATCTCCACCCTGCATTCAACCTCAGTGCCTGTCTTGGCCCAACATTTTCCCACCCACGAGTCCTGGTCCTTGCTGTGCCCTCCGCCTGGTGCGTCTTTTGTCTTCCACCCACTGGCTCCAGCCGGCCCAATCTGATTCATCTTAGGATGTGGCCTTATGCCAAGGATAGGGCTTGTCTCTGGCTAGGCCTCATCAGGCAGTTTTGGGAAGACAAACAGCTGGGTGGATGGAAGGACAGACAAATTGATCCCACCCAGGGCCCTGTACCCAGGAGGAGTTGAGCCATTTGTAGAATGTCAACTGGTCAGACCTTGACCAATGGACACTAATTCAGGTCCTGCTCTAGTCTGACATTGTGAAGGAATCTGCCATCCTGTCTGCCTGGCTCCCCTACATCTCTGTATCTGTCTGTTTCCTTCTGCCAAGCCCTGAACCCCAGTTCCTCACATAGAGTTGTGGAGATTAATTGACACCTGGTTGGCTGGCCCAATGCCAGTGACTGCCCACCGCTACTGAGATGCCCCCCTCTGATCCAGGTGCCAGAAGGGGCTCTTAATATAAATCTGTCCTAGGGTGGAGACAGGGGACTCATGATGGAGATGCAGAGTGGTCCCCAAAACCAGTGTGTGACAGCGAATCCAACCATGTCAAGGCCCCAGTTCTCCAAGCCAGAAACACCATCTACAGATCCAGAAGACAAAGGCATGCTTCTGGGCGAGGCCTGCAACCTCTGTCCACCTCCCAGAGGAGTCAGTCACCCTTTTCCTGGGGACGCTGCAACACCCTTAGGGATCGGGAGACTGCCCCAAATCCATCAACCCAATTCCTCCTCAGTGACCTAGGCCCTTTCCATATTTATTTATAGTCCTTAAAAAATAGAATCGGAATTCTTCATATAGTTCTGTATCCAGTTTCATCCATACAGCAGCCCTTGGGGGGGATTTTTATCCTATTTTACAGATAAGGAAAACAAGTATCAGAGAAATTGAATGATAGGCTCGATGATGCTCGTGGGTGACAGAGCAAGGATGAAAACCCATGACAGAGGCCGGCCCTGCCCCGCCCCCGCCCGCTCGCTGGCCCACTGAGCGGAGTCGAGATGGGGAGTCGGGGAGGTAAACCTCTCTCCCCCACCCTCCACTCCCGTCCTGGCTCTCCCTCTTTCCCCCAACACGTGTACGGACTCTGGGACATGAGAGACCGCCCACGCTGAGGGCTGCACAGTTTCTCCACATGACATCCCCTCCCCGTGCTTGTCCCTGAACCGTAAATGCCACCACCGGGATTGGAAAGTCCCCTTTAAACTGCAAACTACACCGACCATCAATGTCCAGAGCTGGCACTTCCCCGGTTTGCCAGACTCCATGGCACGTGCTGGGCAGAGCTTCGTGTATTTCCTCTGGTATTACCCTCTCTGCTACCCTACAACGCTGAGTGCTTCCATTTGCCCTACTTGACAGAGTGGGTCACTGAGGCCCAGAGAGGTGAAGTGACTTGCCCAAGATCATTTAGCCAGCCAGTGAGGGAATCATTCCCAGTTTGTCTCACTCCAAACACGGTGGTCTTTACCACTTCTCCTTGGTGCTGGGGGAAAGGGGTTGAGAGAGGGGACCCAGCCTTTCAGTGAGAACTTCCACCCAGGTGGGCAGTTCCATTGCCTGTACAGTGGGTCACAGGTGATCTTGTGGGTGTGGGGGTCTGAGAACCCTGCGATAGGTGCGAGGACAGAAATGGCAATCCAAACCCTGGGCCCAGGTGGAGCCAGAGCCCCAAAATGTGAGTGGGGAAGAGTGTCATCAACCGGTGAGCATGGGGATAGATTGACCCACAGACACCAGCTGAGTGTCTGAGGAGCAAAGTCTGAGGTCCTGCCTGTCACTCGCCCTCTCATTCTCTCTGCTGCTTCCTCCTCTCATCAGGGACTCTTTGCCTGTACCTCTACAGAATGCTATTTGTCCCTCCTCTCCTGGCCTCCCCATGACCTTCAGCACACCGGCTGGGAGCACAGGATCTCCACCCTGCATTCAACCTCAGTGCCTGTCTTGGCCCAACATTTTCCCACCCACGAGTCCTGGTCCTTGCTGTGCCCTCCGCCTGGTGCGTCTTTTGTCTTCCACCCACTGGCTCCAGCCGGCCCAATCTGATTCATCTTAGGATGTGGCCTTATGCCAAGGATAGGGCTTGTCTCTGGCTAGGCCTCATCAGGCAGTTTTGGGAAGACAAACAGCTGGGTGGATGGAAGGACAGACAAATTGATCCCACCCAGGGCCCTGTACCCAGGAGGAGTTGAGCCATTTGTAGAATGTCAACTGGTCAGACCTTGACCAATGGACACTAATTCAGGTCCTGCTCTAGTCTGACATTGTGAAGGAATCTGCCATCCTGTCTGCCTGGCTCCCCTACATCTCTGTATCTGTCTGTTTCCTTCTGCCAAGCCCTGAACCCCAGTTCCTCACATAGAGTTGTGGAGATTAATTGACACCTGGTTGGCTGGCCCAATGCCAGTGACTGCCCACCGCTACTGAGATGCCCCCCTCTGATCCAGGTGCCAGAAGGGGCTCTTAATATAAATCTGTCCTAGGGTGGAGACAGGGGACTCATGATGGAGATGCAGAGTGGTCCCCAAAACCAGTGTGTGACAGCGAATCCAACCATGTCAAGGCCCCAGTTCTCCAAGCCAGAAACACCATCTACAGATCCAGAAGACAAAGGCATGCTTCTGGGCGAGGCCTGCAACCTCTGTCCACCTCCCAGAGGAGTCAGTCACCCTTTTCCTGGGGACGCTGCAACACCCTTAGGGATCGGGAGACTGCCCCAAATCCATCAACCCAATTCCTCCTCAGTGACCTAGGCCCTTTCCATATTTATTTATAGTCCTTAAAAAATAGAATCGGAATTCTTCATATAGTTCTGTATCCAGTTTCATCCATACAGCAGCCCTTGGGGGGGATTTTTATCCTATTTTACAGATAAGGAAAACAAGTATCAGAGAAATTGAATGATAGGCTCGATGATGCTCGTGGGTGACAGAGCAAGGATGAAAACCCAGGGCTGCTGGGTCCTTCATTCAACCTTGTCTAAAATCACAGGAAGGGGAGGAAGGGGATTTTAAATTTTATTCTTATTTGCATACATATACAAGTCCTTTAGAAGGATTTAAGAGAAGTTAAGGAGAGTGTTTGCCTCCAGGGAGACCAGAAGGATGGAGGAGGGTGCAGAATGGGGGTGGGAAGGACACTCTTTACTGACCACAGTCTCCTTTGTACCTTTTGAGAGAAGTAAGCATTACCTCTTTATCAACTAAATAAAAGTTGATCCAATTCTTTCCTTCTTGCAGCCTATCTTCAGCAATTTTCTCCCAGTGCTGGGAACTCGGGCAGGTGAGAGGAGCCAGTGGAGTCTGCCCTTCTCAGTTAGAGCCCTGGTTTCCCCAGCAGCCCACTCAGGTCAACATGGGGGAGGCTGTGCCCCCATTTAGGTGCCTCCAGTCTCAATTACCTGCTGTTTCTAAAGCTGAATTGATTTCTTTGCTTGAGAGTTTTGTCTTTGATCTCGCCGGTGTCAGTGGCTCCTGGTTTTCACTGTTTATGGGGGAGGGGAGAATTGGGGATGGGGGACTCTGATGAAGGGCTTGGGGAGGAGGGCATGAGCAGCTTGCAAAGCTATGCCTTACTCATCAAACAACCTTGGCCAGATCTCACTTCCCTTCTCAAAGGTACAGTGATTTTGCTCTACAACGAGTTGATGAGAAGATTGTCCCTGCCCTGCCCACCTCATGGGAATCCTTGTGCCCATCAGTTGAAACAACAGATGTCCAGTGCTGCACCAACAGCAGAATCATGCCTCCTTCTCACTGTTTGTTATGTACGGGGCTGATGGGCCAGGCTAGAAGACATGCCCCTTGTATTTTTAAAAACATTTCCACCGCAAGTATGTGTGTATATGTGCACATGCAGGGGGATGGAATGAGCCTGGGCTGTGGACTAAGACAGGCTTGGCTCCTAGCATCACTGGCTGTGTGACCTGGGGCAAGTTACATCACCTCTCTGTGTCTGAACTTTTTTTTATCTGGGTATAAGATGGGAATAGAGAGTCTAGTGGGCTAATAGGATGGTCAGATGAGGTGATGTCTGTGAGACCCCTCGTACCAAGGATGCACTCCTTGGACCCTCAGACCTCTGCTCTTTTCTCTTTCCCTTAGCATTTTGGGCACATTTTAAACCCTAAGCATTCTACTTCCAATGATAGTAGTGACTTCTATTGATTGTAGAACATTTGGAAGAATCAGAAAAGCATATAGAATAAAATTAAAATCACTAGTCATGTAATTACCCAAGGATCACCACTGTTAGCATTTTAGTGACCATCCTGCCAAACTTTTTTTTTTTTCCTTTTTGTCTTTTTTCGTGACTGGTAACGGGATCGCAACCCTCGGTGTCGCTCCCGTACCGCGACCGGCAACGGGATCGCAACCCTCGGTGTTGCGCCCACACCGCGCTCAACCAGTGAGCTGACCGGTCTCTATATGGGATCTGAACCCTCGGCGGGAGCGCCGCCGCACTCCCAAGCACCGCACTCTACTGAGTGCACCACCGGGCCGGCCCCAAACTTTTCTGATATGCATTAGTAGTACTTAAAAAATAATTAGGATCACATGTATTGCTTTGTGACCAGTTTTTTTTTTTCACCTAATGCCCTATGGTAAGCATTTCCTTATTTGATCAGCCTTGGAGAACTTGACACTTATTATTCCCACACTGCTCTGGTGTATGTGTGTTGGGAAAATATAGGAAAATGGTCAGGGCCCCTCAGATGTTCAGACTCTTGCCGAGCATTTGCTGTGGATAGGTTGTGTGTGGGTGGAGTTAGTGCACCTGCGTGGCACCGCCACCTTGGCTGGAGTTTACTGCCTCAGGTGGCCACTGGGCATGCAGCCATACTTTCCAGCCTAGGCTTCCAAGGACCTGTTTGTTGGTTACCTAGCTCATAGACCTGCGTGTGAGGGGTCTGGTGACCCAGCCTGGAGTGTGAAGGGTTTGTGACCCAGTCTGTGAACAGGCTTGAGGGGTCTATGAGCTCCAGAACCAGCCCTGGCACAATTGGCCCAGTTGGCAGGATTACGGGCAGGTAAAAGAGCCCGACAACTGGCGTGGTCATGTAGCTTTACAATTGGCGTCAGGAACAGGATAAGTAGCTTTACAATGTGTTATTTCCAGTTTTTACTATTGTAAATAGCACTGCAGTGAACATCCTTATATATACATTTTTGTGTCTGATTATTACCTTGGGATAAATTGCGAGAAATAAAATTACCAAATCAGATGATGTGTGTGTGTGTGTGTGTGTGTGTGTGTGTATATATTGCCAGTAATGTATTTTATTTTTAGGTGACTGGCCAGTATGGAGATCTGAACCCTTGATCTTGGTGTTGTAACACCATGCTCTAACAAACTGATCTAACCGGCCAGCCTATGGAATGTATTTTAAAGTGTAGAAAATATGGTGGAAGTAGTTCCAGAAATTTTTTTTTTTCCTTTTTTTGTCTTTTTTCGTGACCGGCAACGGATCGCAACTGCTGCTCCCACACCTCGCTCAGCCAGTGAGCAGGAACCGGTCTGTATGTGGGATCCGACCCCTCGGCGGGAGCGCCCCCGCGCTTCCCAAGCGGCGCACTGTAGCAGTGCGCCACCGGGCCGGCCCTTCCAGAAATTTATTCTTTCTTTTTTTTTTTGTCTTTTGTCTTTTTCTGTGTCCGGCAACGGATCGCAACCCTCAGTGTTGCCCCCGTACCGGACCGGGGACCGGCAATGGGATCGCAACCCTCGGTGTTGCTCCCGCGCCTCGCTCAGCCAGTGAGCGGGAACCGGTCTGTATGTGGGATCCGAACCCTCGGGCGGGAGCGCCGCCGTGTTTCCCAAGCGGCGCACTATCCAGTGTGCCACCGGGCCGGCCCCAGAAATTTATTCTTTCATTCAACAAGCATTTATCAAAGTCTTATTAGATGTCTAGTGCTGGGCCAGGTATGGGTGATACAACTCTGAACATTATAGACCCACAGAAGCCTCAGGGAGTTTATGGGGTTGGGGAGAGAGGCAAGAGATTGGCCAGTGAGCTCCAGAGTGAGGACTAGGATGGACAAAACAGACAGGGAGGGCTAGTGGCTGAGGCCTGGGACGGTGTCCTGGGTTGTGACTCATTCTTCCTGGCTTGTTTCCTATGGACTATAATCTATATTGGGGCAGAGCTAGCCCAAAACTTTCGGGGAGCCTAAAGATCCTGGCTGGTCTGGCTGAGACCAACCAGGATGAATAAAATAACATATTTGGGCCGGTATGTGCCCAGAGCTGTTGGGATGTTTATTTCTAATCCCTGTATGACCTCTTAATTTTTAGTACTTCACTCCCCTCTCCAAGCCTCTACTCTCTGTCTGTAAAATGGGGTTAGCAACAGTATCGATTGCATTGGGTGATGGTGAGCAGAAGCAATGATGCTTGTCAAGGGCCTGCCTGGCATATAGTAAGTGCTCAGTAAATGGGGGTAGTATTGTGGTTAGGGGGCTCAGTTTTACCACCTGTTCAGTGGGAGGTTGGCCTAGGTCAGTGATTCTCAAACCTGAGCTTGCATCAGAATCACCTGGAGGGCTTGTTAAAACAGTTTCCTTGGCCTCACCCAGAGTTCCCGGTTCAGCAATTTTGGGATAGGGCCTGAGAATTTGCATTTCTAACAAGGTTCCAAGTAATGTTAATGCTGCTGGTCCAGGACCATACCATTGGTCTAAATGAATTAGGGCATTGCTTCCTGGTCTGGCTTTATGCCTCTGGTTTATGCCCTGCACAATAGGAAAAACTCACCAGTGGGCCCTGAGTTCCCTGATGGCAGGGGTTGTGTCTGGTCAGCATCCATGGCTCCAGCACAGGCACCTGTACATGCTTTTATGGGTTGACTCGTATTCCCCCATCCCCCCGCCACCCCAAAGCTATCGAAGTCTTAATCTCCCAGTACCTGTGAATATGATCTTATTTGGAATTAGGGCCTTTGCTGATGTAAACCATTTAAGAGGATGTCATCAGAGTGGGCCCTGATCCAATGTGACTGGTATCCCTATAAAAAGAGAAAAAACATAGACACAAGGGGTGCTATGTGATGATGGAGGCAGAGATTGAAATGTAGCTGAAAGCCAAGGATTGCTGGCAAACCACCAGAAGCTAAGAAGAGGCAAGGAAGGATTCTCTCCTATAGGTTTCAGAAGGAGCACAGTCCTGCTCACACCTTGATTTCAGACTTCCCGCCTCCAGAACTGTGAAACTATAAATTTTTCTTGTTTTCAACCACCCAGTTTGTGATACTTTGTTACGGCAGCCCTGGGAAACTAACACATTGAGGTATTGTTTTACAGACACCACCAACACATACCTTTTCAAAATCATGTATTTCTTTGTAAACAGTATGACTACCCCACCAAACTTGGGGATGTTTCCTTTCATGCAGTCCTTGACTACAATGAACACGAGAGGCTAAGCAAGGAACTGTCACCTGTCACCTTTTGACCTTCCTAAATTCCCTGGGTGTATTTTATTATCCCTTATATTTCACCTGTCCAACTGGAGAAGGAAATGTGACAACATAAGCACAAAATGAGCTGGGAAAGCCTCATGCCTTTGTTTCCCACCAGTTGTATTCCATGGGTGTTGGTTTGTGACCAGGGAAGTCACAGGAGGGTGTGTCCCCACCTTGGTCCTGGAGAGAATACCCAGGGAGAATCACATCCATTATTACTGCATCATTATCATCAAACTGTGCCCCTCTTCCCCATCCTAGGAGATATTGGGGGTGGGCATGGGGGTTCATTTTCACCTTATTTCAGGCAATCATTAACCTGAAGGTGCCTGTAGGGTCTGAGAGAGGAGAAGGAATCCTCATCTCCCTCCCCGCTAGTTACCTGGCCTCCAGTGCCCCATCCCCTTTCCTCGTGGGGTAACCTTTTTCCTTGGCACCCATCCCCACGGAACAGCCATCTACTTCCTGAAAAGTGGCTCTTTTCAGGAAGAGAAGGGCTTCAAATTCTTCCTTGCTTCTAGGTTTGAGGTACTCACAATCCAGCCCCTGCTGTCTCTCACCTTCCCTGACCACTCTCTATCCCTCACCTGACCAGACTTACTCTAGCCCAGCCTGCTATGCCTTTTCTGCCTCCTAGAGATGACGCCTGCTTTTTCTTCTGCTTAAAATACTCTTCCATCCCCACACCACGTGAAACATTCCAGGACAGGGGCAGTGGGTGGGGATCCTCTGTGTACCCCTCAGCACCCTGCTTCTGTCTGTCTACAGGAGAGCCACATTGTCTGCTAAGTGCTTGTTTACCGTCCCTCTCTGCTAAGTAAAATGTGAATTCTCCAAGAACAGGGCCCTGGACTTATTCTTCTTTGCATCTATATCCAGGAGCAACTAGCTTTGTGGTTCAAAACGGGCCTTCAGTGTTGTGGGCTTGTTGCATGAGAGGATGGAAGAATGGGGGAAAAGTAACGATTGATCATCATAGTAAAGTTATTATTCATACAAGATTTCTTGTTAGTCTGGCCATGTGTACTCAAAATAGCATTTAAGGCTAAAGACTCCTTTGACGGAAAATCATTTAACCCCATTGCACAGGAGTGCAAATTGGGGATTTGAACGGGAAAGAGCAATTCTCACAACCAGCAAGTAGTTAAAATCCAAGTCTGCCTGATTCCAAAGCCCGAGTCCCCCCAAATTACTGCACGGACAGAGGGAGGGACTGGTAGGCCAGCGGGGATGGTGCCTCAGGGCGGACTGGACCACCAGTTTCAGCGCGGATGCCAGCAGCTGCCCCAGCGTCCCCATGACGCGTGCGCAGTGCAGCGGCGGCGCCCCCTGCGGGCGGCGCGCAGGAGGCAGTGGCCGTGGGGGCGAAGGGGCGCTCAGCGCGCCTGCGCGCATGTGGAACTGGTGGCGGCACTCGGCAGGGATTCGGCTGTTCTTTGCGCGGCGGGCGCAGCCATGGCGCAGCCGGGGAAGCTGCTCAAGGAGCAGAAGTACGACCGGCAGTTGAGGTGAGCCGGGGCTCACCGAGCCGAGCGGGCGGGCTCCCTTGCGTCCAGGCCCGGCCTACTCGTGCGGGCGGCGCGGTCGGGCCTCCGTCCGGCCTCCCGCCAGGCTGGGCCATGTCGTGTGGGGCGCGGGGAGCGGCGTCCTGGGCTCTGGCCCGGGGCGGGAGATGGTCCGCAGGGGCCGAGACTTATCCTCCCCCGAGGGGCGCGCCAGCTTGCTGCGCAGTGCGCGGTGCGAGGGGCGCGGTCCCCGACGGCAGCCGGGTCTCCAGGGCTGCTGACAGCCCCGCCTGGTTGCGCTCAGACTCCTCGTTTTGAATGGGGGTATCGGGAGTCCTCCATCCTTGCCGCTGAGATAGTGTTAGGTATTGTTCTAAGCCAGCGCTGCCCAGTAGAAATACAGACTAGACTCACGTGAGCCACATACGTAATTACAAGTTTTTTGGTAGTCACATTAAAAGAAAGGTAAAAAGAAAGGTGAAATTAATTTTCATAATATAGTTTATTTAATCCAGGATGTCCAAAACATTACCATTTCAACACGTATCAATATAAAAAATTATTGAGATATTTTACCGTTTTTTACATTGCTGTAGAAATACGTTGTTTTACACTCGCAGCATATCTCAATTCAGACTAGATTCATTACTAGTGCTCAGTAACGCATGGTTAGTGGCTACCTTAGTGGACATTACAGGTCTAAACCATCATGACGATCCTTGGCTACTTCCCTACCCTTGCCTTTTCTCCTCGCACCCCTCCCCCCTTTCTTATTTACTGAGCATCTTCTGTGTATTGAGGCAGTGGAGGTAACAAAAACACACTCCCCCTCCTCGCTTGCTGGAGAAGTTACAGTGTGCCCCTAAGGTCTGGAACTTCTATTTGCAGCTACACCCTGGGGCTGTAGTAGAGGTTTAGGCACTCAATGCTTGTTTATTTCTTTGATGGCTGGGGGGTAAGGGGATCCGAACTTTTTGATCTTGGTGTTATAAGGCTGCACTCTAACCAACTGAGCTAACTAGCCAGCCCTAGGCACTCAACTCTGATAGCACCCTTAAAGCCGACTTTCCCTGTGCTTTACAGATAGGGCCCAGAGTTCCCCTAGGATGTAAACTCACGCCCTTCTGGCTTTTTCAGAGCTGACAGTCTCTGTTCTCAAGCTTCTGGGGGAAGAAACAAGGTGACAGAGCCCTTGTAACCAACTTAAGTTTTCTTATAAATTCTTGGAGTTCTTGTGTTTTGAATGTAGATATAACCATAGGTGACAAAGTTGAGAAGATACTTGAGGTTACTAAGCAACTGTAACAAAAGAGGGTTTTTGCTGAGTTCGTTCTATTTAAGGACCAAACTTTACCTTTCGTAGTGAGAACTGGTTATTGGTTTTGAAGTGTCAGAGGTAAGCAGTTAGAAGCAAAGTTATGTGCCTAAGCAGCAGTCAGCAAGGCCTTGGCTCTCCTTAAGCCAGCAAAAGAGTAGAGAGGATTGATTTCTTGTTTGGCCCCTTTCTTGAAACATGTTACCTAGAGATGCACCAGTATTCTTAGGCTCAGCCTCCAACTACCCAAGCATCATCCATCAACCAAAAATGTCAGGTATCTTCTATGTGTCCTTCTTCCATGGAAAAAACAGATGTTTCTAGTCATCTGGTTCTCCCAGGCTATTCCTCCATTCATTTGACAGCTGTTCAGTGGTCACCCACACTGGGCAAGGCACTTGTGCCAGGCATTGTGGCTCCAGTGGTGAATATAGGGGGTGGTCTAGGCCCTTATAGAGCTTAGAGTGGAGTGGAGAGATGGATGTTCAGGAAATAAAAAACGAAATGAAGCAGTTGGTTGTGATATGCTCTAGAGGACATACCAGCTACACAATAAGGGGGATTCTTCTTTAGATCAGGTGACAGGGAATGTACATTGAAGTCTGTCAGTCCTCTGGGCTGCTAATACCTCTCTGACTATGTCAGTTTTCTAATGGTTTGGGTTTGCTCTATATTTCCTATACTGACAAGATAAATTAGTTCATAGGTTTTCTGGGTGAAGGTAACCAGGTTGATGCAGATGCAATATGTGTGTGATCATACCTTACCCTCTTACTGATATGCTGGTGTGAATCAGGTTATACATACATTTCTGATTCTTACTGCATTTTTGTGTTTGTTAGTGTATGCATCTATTAATCATGCTGTTAGAATGTTCATCTGTATTATATTTTAAAGCATTTCTGTAGAAGTTGATGTGAAGCTCTTTAGATGATAATAATTCAGTTTTCTTGGTAAGTCTTTTGCTCAGTCTTGCATATGTCATAATGATAAGCCCTATGTCAAGATCTTAAATGCATGGGATCTACGTAACTTAAGGAGAAATGAAATAGAGAACAGACTAGGTTTTAAGTCCAGGACACTTCTTTAATGTTAATGAGTATATCTAAAGACTTCTTGTTCTGTAAGTTATCTGGTTTGAAAAGTAATGGACAAAGAGCTAGAAAACCAAATTTCTAGTTCTGATTTAACCCTTCCTGCTAACCATGCTAGGAATTGACCTGAACGAGTCTTACATTACTCTGCTATCTAATCCCCATAGTAACATCTACTGTTCCTGTCTCACATGTTTGCTGTGGTTATCACATGAGTTACTCTATGCAAGAACACTTTAAAGATCAAAGATCTCCATTCAAATAAGAAAATTGTATTTTTGTGAAATTTTTAAAATGTTGATTGAATTTGTATCTTGTTTTGTAGGTTGTGGGGTGATCATGGGCAAGAGGCTTTAGAATCTGCCCATGTTTGCCTAATAAATGCAACAGCCACAGGAACTGAAATTCTTAAAAACTTGGTACTACCAGGTAATGTAATTTGGTGACTGTGTTCTAAATTTACTTCTTTAAGGTTTTAACTTAGAAATATATATTCTTGACTGACTTTGTCTCCCAGGTATTGGTTCATTTACAATTATTGATGGAAATCAGGTCAGCGGAGAAGATGCTGGAAACAAGTATGTTCTATTCTTTTCAAATATGTACACGTTAGGGAAGGCAGTGCACCATCATGGGAGGGCAAGGCCTGAATCCTAGCTTCACCTTGATCAGGGTAACTTGATTCTGGGGAAAATCGTCCTTATGTTTAGGATTATTATGAGGAGGAAATGAGTTAATACAGGTGAAATGCTAGGACAGCATCTGGCAAATAGGCCATTAATAAAAGATACCCAGCATTACTGTCTTTATTTTTAATACAAAGGAATAGTCATTATTTCTTTATTTGTGAAATATGGACACTTCCTAAGCCTTTGCATTGATTCCTAGGTGTTAGTATGTACATAATTAACAATAGTATTTTTGGATTACGAGAATAAGGGAAACACGATACCTTTTATTTGTGGTGTCTTCTAAGCTAGTCCAGGTATATCTCTCTCTGCACTATGCTATCCTTATTAAAACACTGTTTTAAAGATGGCCTGTATATCATTCTTTAAAGATTATCATATTTAAACTTTCAGAGCATTCCCAAATTTGGATTTTAAGCTCACCTTTTTCAGGGACTTGGACTGGGACCTCTCATTGTATTTGTCAGTAAAGAACAACAATAAGTAAATTCAAGGAAAACAAGAATTTAGTTTATATTTAGCTCTGATGTCTTTTCTTTGTGTAGTAGTAGTGCAAGTTCCTGCTGTCCACAACACAGCCCTTTTGCTGGTGTCTATAAATGAAAAGTCCTGTTATCTTTGTTTACTTGGTTGGTTAGAGCAGGATGTGATAAGAATAAGGTTTCTTCTTATGGAGCCAGTGAGCTTGTGCCACTCTGGCTCCTGCCACCCTGACTCTGACCAGCAGCCTCAGATCTGGGCCTCAGAACAAGATGAGGGGTATATGTGGGAGGAAGCAGAATAAATCCGTTATAGTTTCTTGCAAAAGCAAGAGGTTCAGTGCAGCATTTCCAAGAGTGGAACACTGATTCTAGGGAATGTTAATAGCTGTTAAATGGGCCAGTGGGTTCCATTTCAAATGAGTTTGGGAAATGGGTCAAATGAAGTTAAAATTTCTTTACTATAAAAGACTTTAATATCATGTGTATTATGTATATTATGAATTTCCAAGAGGGAAATATAGTGGGAACCCTTTTCCCTCAGAGCATCTTGTGAAATTTGTATTCTGTGGTACACACTTTGGGAAACATTGATTTATTAGCCAATCTTTGTTTATAAGTTTCATCTGATTTTCTTCCTCCAGAAAGTCTGGTAAAATCTGTAACCAAAATATAGTTTGTTTTGTACTATGAATGAAATACACGTGCTACCACAGTTTTTCCTTTATAGTCAAATAAGTCTTTAAATTTTTTTTTTTTTTTTTTTGTCCACTGTAGTTTTTTCCTTCAACGAAGCAGTATCGGCAAGGTAAGCAATCTGTTTCTTACAGAATATAGTTGTGTGTGTTTTGAGTGCATGAAAAGTTTTGACTTTAAAAGAACTTATTATTTTTCTGAGAAAAAAGTAATTTAACTTTAATTTAAGCTCATTTTTCTAATCTTGTAAATCTTTACTTGTTTGGTAGTTTAAGAATTTGTACTGCCTATTTTTACACTATATCCTGTATTAAAGCTAAATCTCTAGTAATGTTAATGTTCAGAGGATGACGTATTCTCGTTAATAAAACTTTTAACTATGAGTTTGCCAGAAAATTTTTCATTATTGTGCCGGCCCGGTGGCGCACTGCTGCAGTGCGCCGCTTGGGAGTGCGATGGCGCTCCCGCCAAGGGTTCGGATCCCACATACAGACCGGTTCCCGCTCACTGGCTGAGCGAGGTGTGGGAGCAACACCGAGGGTTGTGATCCTGTTGCCGGTCCCGGTCCGGGCGCGACACTGAGGGTTGCGATCCGTTGCCGGACACGAAAAAGGACAAAAAGGAAAAAAAAAAAAAAAGAAAATTTTTCATTATTATATTTCAAATAAAAAATCTTACAAAACCATATTAGTCAAATTAGTACAATATTCTGAGTGGAAATGACTGTTATTTTAGTGATTGTGCTCATAAAGGATGTAGGGGGTTAGACTGAGTCTGAACTTGATCCAGAATATGTGCCTGCTACCCAGGGTTTTTTGGTCATTTGCTCAATCAGAAAAGTAGAGTGCAAATAATGTCATTTAAGAACTCTGGATAATGACAGTTTAGCTCTGTTTTATGTAATATCCTGGTTGAATCTCAGTTTGAACACTATGTGAAGCAGAGTTGTCATACCTGTGCATGACATTTGGATGGTTTCACAGTATGTTTTGCTTGATCTATAAATTGAAAGATTACATTATAACAAAATTTTTTCTAATTCAAGTCAAATGCTTTGTTTTCAAAAAGAACCGAGCTCATGCTGCCATGGAATTCTTACAAGAATTAAATAACGATGTCTCTGGAAGTTTTGTGGAAGAGGTATAATATGTATATACATTATTATTTTTGTGCTTAAATATAATTTTTTTGATAATTCAAAGCCATGATTCTTTGTATCATGTATGTTTAGTTGGAATTTAATTTGTTGACTCATTTGTTCTGAGATAGCTTAACTTTTTCTACCATGTTTAATATAAATGTGAAATTGTTGGATTTTTTTCCCCTGTCCTATTTAGAGTCCAGAAAACCTTCTAGACAATGATCCTTCATTTTTCTGTAGGTTCACTGTTGTGGTAGCAACTCAGCTTCCTGAAAGGTAAATTTTTATATTAATATGTTTGCATTTTAATTTTGTTAGATTTGCATGATTTTATTTTCTCTGCACAGTCTAAGATGTGTTTTTTAAAATGCTTAAATTCTGTAGAGACCTTTAGCCCAAAGCTTTCATAAGTCTTGCAGAATTGAAAATATGGGGAAGAGAAAACTACTAAGATGTAAAACTCTTTGGATATAGTCAGAGCAGTTAAACTGAATGTTGGTTATTTTCTAGTGACTAAAAACTTGTTAGAATTGATTATAGGAATTGTTTGGGGGTGTGTAAACGGGTTTTATAAATATTTTTCTCTATCATGGAAATGTTTAGAAAAGTATCTTCAGATAGCAGACTAGATTTTATATCCCTATAGTCCAAAAGACATACTTTGGTACTGCACCCTCACGGAATTGCTTGCTTTTCAGTGTGTGGGTTTTTTTGGTGTTTTTGTTTTTGTTTTGGCGGATGGCTAGTACAGGGATCCTAACTCTTGACTTTGGTGTTATAACACTGTACTCTAACCAACTGAGCTAACAGGCCAGACCCGCTTTTCAGTGTATTCTTGACCTACTTATGTAAATGCAATGGATGTATCTTTGCATTTATTATTTAGTAAAAAAGTTACTTTATTTTAAGGTATTTTCATATTTGGCATATATCCATTTGCTTATGTTCCTATTTATTTTGCTTTCTTTGACAGTACACTACTACGTTTAGCAGATGTCCTCTGGAATTTCCACATCCCTCTTTTGATCTGTAGGACATATGGACTAGTTGGTTATATGAGGATTATTATAAAAGAACATCCAGGTAAAATTGTTGAGCATATGGGGCTTGCTGTTGGTTGCTTTAGCTACAGTTTTAGAAACTTGACAATTTAAAAAGTCAATTTTTTTTTTTTTTTTTAAAGATGACTGGTAAAGGGATCTTAACCCTTGACTTGGTGTTGTCAGCACCATGCTCACCCGGTGAGCTAACTGGCCATCCCTATATGGGATCCGAACCCATGGCCTTGGTGTTATCAGCACCACACTCTCCCGAGTGAGCCACGGGCCAGCCCTAAAAAGTCAATTTTAAATTGTGAAGTAAATTTGTAGCAGCACATCTCTGGTTCAAAGTGGCAGTCAATAAATAGACTTTAATCTACTCTTTCCTTTATGTAGCATTATAGAAGGATACAAAGCCGGAGATTCAGCAGGTATAGCTTCTTCCTATTAGGAGGCCAAACAGCTATGCAAGTACCTAGTTCTTTTATCCCCTAACACACATAGGGCAGGTATGGCCACCGTGGGAGAGAGCCAAGGTATGTGGATCACTGTGACACATAGAAGTCACATCACGTTTCCCCCCACTAATCTTTTATTTCATTCTCATGCTGGCTTTAGGTTCCCCCAGTTTCGGTGCAGTTCCACACAATAAACAAGGCATTTACCTAACTTCTGTTCTCAAAGAAACAGTGTAATAGAAGACCAAAGTCATTCACAGGCCAGCCTGTATCAGCTTAGGGCTGATATTAGCCCTTTACATATAAAATTTTAATCTTAGATCATCATAAAATTTTCATTCAGTATTCATACAATGCTCTTTATTTACTCAAGAAAGCATTTTTATTCTCTGCCTGCTATGAGCCAGACACTCTGCTACTGTGGTGATAGCTGTTGGCATTGGTAGCATCACTGAGGAGTAGTATCTATGGGTAGGTATATGTAGGCCCTATGCCCATTTAAAAATTATAGATTTCCTAAGTTCCTATAGTGTAGTGTATTGCCAGCAGTATTGCTAAAGAATTAAGTTTATCTTAAGTGGGTTTATTTGTTTTGCAGTAATAGAATCTCATCCAGACAATGCATTAGAGGATCTACGACTGGATAAGCCATTTCCAGAATTGAGAGAACATTTTCAGTCTTACGATTTGGATCATATGGAAAAAAAGGTTGGTAGTATGTGTGACCCAACATTTATAGATAGACTTAAAACGTTTATTTTTACCTAAGATTTTTGGATTACACTGAAGTGAGAAAAGACTATAAACCTTCCTATTCCTGTCATTCAGATTACACAATAACATTTTTTTTTTGACCGTATCGCAACCCTCGGCTTGGTGTCGTCTGCACCACGCTCAGCCAGTGAGTGCAGGTGTGATCCCTATATAGGATCTGAACCCATGGCCTCGGCACTACCAGTGCCACACTCTCCCGAGTGAGCCACAGGGCCGGCCCACACAATAACAACGTTTTACCTTACTTGTTTTCAGTAAATTTGGTTTTCCTCAAAATTAAAAAAAAACTTGGGCTGAGCCTGTGGCGCACTCGGGAGAGTGCGGCGCTGGGAGCGCAGCAGCACTCCCACTGCGTGTTCGGATCCTATATAGGGATGACTGGTGTGCTCACAGCGCTCACTGGCTGAGCGCGGTGCGGCCGGTCTCAAAAAGGACAAAAAAAAAAACAATAAACCTTTTTATTGAAGAAAAGTACATACACTGAACATAAGAAATTGGCCATTAACATATCCCAGAAGCCCTTGTCATGGCCCTTTCCTAAACAAATAGATGTACTTTAAAAAATAGTTTGAATTTTGTCACCTCAAAATTTAGTGGCCTAAAGAAAAAAAAAAGTTTTAATTTGGAGTGGGTGTTTGTTGAAATTCATTCCTTTTCAACCTATTTTTAGTGTTTGGAAATTACCAAGACAACATTATATTTCATTGTAAAAATAATGATATTTGTAACAGACTATATAATTTAAAGAGTATACGGTTTTTTTCCTGCTACATATTAATTAAAACGAAGGTGTTTATTTGGTTTACTGGAAAAAACAGAGAAGATCCTTTTTTCTTAGTCTAGAATTGCTATCTGAGATCAAGAAATCCGAGCTATAGGGGGCCGGCCCGGTGGCACACTGCTACAGTGCGCCGCTTGGGAAGTGTGGTGGCGCTCCCGCCGAGGGTTCGGATCCCACATACAGACTGGTTCCCGCTCACTGGCTGAGCGAGGTGTGGGAGCAACACCAAGGGTTGCGATCCCGTTGCCGGTCCCGGTCCGGTACGGGCGCGACACTGAGGGTTGCGATCCGTTGCCGGACACGAAAAAAGACAAAAAGGGAAAAAAAAAATAGAAATCCGAGCTATATATATTTTTTTGTTTTTGTTTGTTTTGAGGTTTTTTTGGATTTTTTTTTTTTTTTTTAAAGATGACCGGTAAGGGGATCTTAACCCTTGACTTGGTGTTGTCAGTACGACACTCTCTAAAGTGAGTGAACCAGCCATCCTATATGGGATCCGAACCCGTGGCCTTGGTGTTATCAGCGCCCCACTCTCCTGAGTGAGCCACGGGCTGGCCCCTGAGCTGTATTTTTGGGTGGCAGTCTCTGAGACTGTTTTCTTGCTGATAAAAATATGGATGATCATAGTACATACCTGGCATACCAGGTTTAAATTGGACACATCTCTAAAAAAATTTGTAAAGCAGTTTTTATTAACGCAGTTCATTTTCCTTTATTCATTACTCCATGTATATTAGGAGATGATTCATAAATATTCTTAAGAACTTGTTGAAAATGAGATGGGGTAGTGAAGAATTAATGTTAACTAATACTGACATTTTCTTTGATTTGTCTCTCATTTATAGGACCATAGCCATACTCCATGGATCGTGATCGTAGCTAAATATTTAGCACAGTGGTATAGTGAAGTATGTCCTTTTTAAAAAAAAAAAAATTCTGTGTGTGACTATTTTTATTATAAAGGATTACTTTGGAGGGGTAGGGAGATTACTTTTTTTTCTTATGGAACTGTAGCGCAGGCGGTGCTTATTAATTTAAATCTAGCAGTTTCTCTTTTGATATGATATTTTTATTAACAAAATGAAATTTGAATAGGTGTCATTCTGAATGTGGCAGTGGGGAACAAATGTAGAGAAATGGCCCACAGTTTCTGTTTTCTATCAAGTGAGCCTCTGATTTTACTGAGGTATATTATTTGTTGATGAAATATGATGTGGAGAATGGGGGAATCTTTGGGCTTTCAATTTCCTTATTTTTTTGAGTTTTTATAACTAGATTTTTAAAATTTCTAACCAATTTAGACAAACGGACGAATACCTAAAACGTATAAAGAAAAAGAGGACTTCCGAGATTTGATTAGACAAGGTAATATTGTGGGATGTGATTAAGTATTGTATAAAGTTTGGAAAGCAAATTACTTGAAGCAAATGCTTATTGGATTTCTGTTAACACCTTTCTCAGATGATGCTATCATGACCTTTTATTTTATTTTTCCTCTGGGGAGGCTAAGGAGCCACTCTTTGTCTAGTTTTAAGGGCTAATGATAAGTCATAGTTTTTTGTTTGTTTGTTTGTTTTTAATTTTATTTTGTTGATATACAATGTGGTTGATTATTGTGGCACATTACCGAAACCTCCCTCCCTCCTCCCTCTCCCACCTCCCACCCAACAATGTCCTTTCTGTGTACTTGTTGTGTCAACTTCAAGGAATTGTAATTGTTATGTCTTCTTCTCCCCCCTGGTATTTGTGTGTGTGTGTGTGAATTTATTTATTTATTTTTATCGTGCACCAATAAGTGAGAACATGTGGTATTTCTCTTTCGGTGCCTGACTTGTTTCACTTAATATAATTCTCTCAAGGCCCATCCATGTTGTTGCAAATGGCAGTATTTCATTC